>NW_024539219.1:0-2482 GCF_016647635.1 Suillus subaureus
AGCTTACTGTGCTCTGCTTCCCCAGGTTTTTTGGTGGTCCGCAGTGCCATGAAGGTCATTCAATGCTGCGCAGTTCTGTTTGAATTTGATTGATCTCTATGTCTGTGAGGACTTCGCCAGATATGCCTTTTTGGTTGTTTTCCCCTTCTACTTGGGCCACGCACTGCTTTACTAATTCCTCCGATAAATGCATTGTCATCAACCTGCATCCAGTCTCCATCATTCATTGGAGCACAGTGCATGGGTTCACCCTATCAAGTTGTCAATGGGGATCATGACTGTCATATCCCATATGCCAGACATAGATCCCATCATATTCCCATGCTTTCTGGACCTATTTCTGGACCCCATATCCACTCATTCCTGGATCCCCTATCCTGTCCACCCTATGCACATTCCGTCCAGCAAGACATCTGGACTTTACCTCCTCTCGGATTCCAGACTACATCCACCACCTCACATATCTCAGTCCTGTTTCCGCCCTGCCTTCCAGATCCCCAGATCTCCGGACCTCCAGATATTAACTGTATTATCTCGGACCTATTCCTACCCTCCATCTGAGATCCTGCGCCTATCCCCATTTAGGCATCTCTGCCTTTCCAGTTCTTGGTTATCTCTGTTTCCATCTTGCTGATCGATCCTCATACTAGTTTCATCTCCGAGTTCATTTACTTATGTTCCATCTTACTTACCAATGTGTTTCCACATGCTCGTACATAGCCTTACTCCGTTGCTTACTGATCCTCTCGGATATCCTCTAGTATATAACCCCTGTACAACTACAGTAGAGTCCTCAGTCTGAATATCATCTTAGTTCCTGCTCTCTCATCTTAGATCCTGTTCTACTTGCCAATCATCTTCCGGACTTCAGTCCATCTGAGTCTCATCCTTTTCCATAAAGGCCTAGGGAAGGATTCCCTAGGCCAGAATTCTGGACCTTCGGATTTGTCCCCTATGTCTCTGTCCCAAGTCTAGGGATTGCTTCCCTAGGCTAGAGTCTTGCCTTTCTGCACTTACCCTCTTTCTGGACTTAGGTCCACTTCCTGTCCCTCCACTCTACCTTAGGGTAGTCTACCTCTGTTTGCTTCTACATCAGACTTTGTCCGATGTAGCCCCTATTCCTTCTGGACATCCTGTCTTCTGTACCTCTGGATGTCCTGTCCCTCATACCTCCAGGCATCCTGTCCTTCAGACATTCCACCCTCCATACCTTTGGATGTTCCATCCTCCATACCTCTGGACCTCCTGTCCTCCAGACTTCCTATCCTTCCATCCTGTTTTCCTGTAGAAGTATTACCTTGCAGTGGGAACTCTCCTGAGCACTTCCTGCATTCCTCCGGAACTCTCCTGTGCTCCTCCGGACGTTTCCCGCGCTCCTCCGGAAGTCCTCCTGCACTCTCCACCAGAGTAGCCAGCCTCTGGAAGTCTTCCAGACTTCGTCAGACCATCATCAGACTTCCTCTGAAATGAAGGGCACATACTCAGGTAAGGGGCACAGTGTATGAGCTGAGGCCAAGCCCCTCTGAGTCAGTCTCTCTCTCCCTTAAGCATGGTTCTTAACAATGACTATGAAATGGACAATGCACCAGCAAGGCTTTGGCCATCTGTATTTTTGTGCTGCATTTACCAGCACCCGACAACACTAGCCCTGCCTCTTGGATCAGGGCTTCTAGGACAGGCACCCATAAGCGGGTCATTGCAGAGACAGTAGGGTTCAATCTCAAGAGTGTTCTTCCCCTATCTAATTCTGATGCATCCAAGGGTCTTTTATCTGGCTTCCTGATCGCCCTGATCGTCCTGCCAGCCTGTTTGTCGATGATAATCAAGTCCCTGAAATGATGTTGCACCAACCCAAGGAAGAGGTTGTGCATGCCATCTCAATGACAAACCTCACTGGATCCCAGTAAGGCAGTCATAGAAGCTCAGACCACCTCACTCGTGTTGTTTAAATACTTTGTCATGTTCTGACTTTGTCTCTGCACTTTTCCATTCTTCTGCAGCTGCCCTATGTTCACTGCATGTACATCGTCTCCATGTCTTGCAGTCAAAATTCACAATCTCTGACTTTTTCTGCCAGCAAAGTCCACACATTTGATTTGCAGTGGGCCCCACACATCCTACAAGTTTGCAAGCAGCTGGTAAGTTGTTGATTGCCACTGCGATGACAGACCTTGAAAGTCTCCCTTCAGCATGTTGGAATGTCCTCATAAATCTTGTCCCATCTTTCCATGATGCACGAAAAAGTCGATGACAGGTTGAAGAAAATGATTTATTTCATTGAGAGCTGGTTCTCTGGGTCCAGGTATAATGCTGACCAAGTACATGTTTTCTGGTTTGTATCAGAGACTGGGTGGCAGGTTCAGTAATCCCATTGTGATTGACCCAACCGATTTTTTCTTGCCAGAAGTCTTATTTCCATGAGGGTTAAACCAGTCCACTGAAAGACTCCATGCTAATCTGAGATCCTGCCTCTTCAGCCCAT
>NW_024539220.1:0-2010 GCF_016647635.1 Suillus subaureus
TGATCTGGGACACCGTGAAGGTGAGAATGAGTGGAGCACTGGAAGCAAGGCTGTGAGCACCTTAGGAAAGATCATAGATGTTAGATGAAACACACCGCTGAGCCAGAGACATGAGGATGTCGAAATTCAGCTGCATGGGGAACATGCAGAACTTGATTATCATTGGGATGAATTACAGTAAATTGAATGTATCATTCAAAGGAGTGACATGGTGTACCTCACTGTTTTGAACATTATCAGTGTATGTCCAGTGATGCCTATAAAAACAATGAGCTTACCAAAGATACTTGTAGTAGAATTGTTGCTTGCGTCTCCCAATAGTGCGGCAAGGATAAATTTTGTACATGGGATTGTGTGGGTTTGTGTTAAGAACCATGCTCAAAGGAGAGAGAGACTGACTCAGAGGGGCTTGGCCTCAGCTCATACGCTGTGCCCCTTACCCAAGTATGTGCCCTTCATTTCAGAGGAAGTCTGATGATGGTCCGATGAAGTCCGGAGGACTTCTGGAGGCTGGCTACTCTGGTGGAGAGTGTGGGAGGACTTCCGGAGGAGCGCGGGAAACGTCCGGAGGAGCGCGGGAGAGTTCCAGAGGAATGCAGGAAATGCCCAGGAGAGTTCCCACTGCAAGGTAATACTTCTACAGGAAAACAGGATGGAAGGATAGGAGGTCTGGAGGACAGGAGGACAGGATGTCCAGAGGTCCGGAGTATGGAGGACAGGAGGTCCAGAGGTATGGAGGATGGAATGTCCGAAGGTATGGAGGGGCAGAACATCCAAAGGACAGGATGCCCAGAGGTATGAGGGACAGGACGTCCAGAGGTACAGAAGACAGGAGGTCCAGAGGTCTGGAAGGAATAGGGGCTACATTGGATGAAGTCCAATGCAGAAGCAAACAGAGGTAGACTACCCTAAAGGTAGAGTCGGAGGGACAGGAAGTGGACCTAAGTCTGGAAAGAGGGTAAGTGCTGGAAAGGCAAGACTCCAGCCTAGGGAAGCAATCCCTAGACTTGGGACAGAGACATAGGGGACAAATCCAAAGGTCCGGAATTCCAGCCTAGGGAGTCCATCCCTAGGCCTTATGGAAAAGGACGAGACTCAGATGGACTGAAGTCTGGAAGATGATTGGCAAGTGGAACAGGATCTAAGAGAGAGCAGGAACTAAGATGATATTCCAACTGAGGACTCTACTGTAGTTGTACAGGGGTTATATACTAGAGGCTATCTGAGGATCAGTAAGCAAAGGAGTAAGGCTATGTATGAGCATGTGGAAACACATTGGTAAGTAAGATGGAACATATGTAAATGAACTCAGAGATGAAACTAGTACAAGGATCAATCAGCAAGACGGAAACAGAGATAACCGAGAACCGGAAAGGCGGAGATGCCTAAATGGGGATAGGTGCAGGATCTCGGATAAAGGGCAGGAATAGGTCCGGAGATAGTAACAGTTAATATCCAGAGGTCCAGAGATCTGGGGATCCAGAAGGCAGGGCAGAAACAGGACTGAGATATGTGAGGTGGTGGATGTAGTCTGGAATCCAAGAGGAGGTAAAGTCCAGATGTCTTGCTGGACAGAATGTGCGTAGGGTGGACAGGATAGGGGATCCCGGAATGAGTTGGATATGGGGTCCGGAAACAGGTCCGGAAAGCGTGGGAATATGATGGGATCTATGTCTGGCATACAGGATATGACAGTTTGGAACATACTGTAGGGCCCATTCAGTTCATTCTCATGGTTGAAGAACGCATTTTCAAGCGCAAGTCCTAGGAGCCCAGAGACGTGAGGATGTTGAAATTCAGCTGCATGGGAACACGCAGAACTTGATTATCATGAATGTATCATTTGAAGGAGTGACATGGTGCACCTCACTTTTTGAATGTTATCAGTGTATGTCCAATGATGCCTATAAGACAACAAGCTACTGAAGATACTTGTAGTAGAATTGTTGCTTGCATCTCCCAATAGTGCGGCAAGGATAAATTTTGTACATGGGATTGGTGGGTTTGGAA
>NW_024539221.1:0-1907 GCF_016647635.1 Suillus subaureus
CAAGTTGCTGCATATTGTGTGTTGTCTATTTGGCAACAGCTAAAGCCAAACAGCCCAAACCACATCCAGAACTAGCTATCTGCATTTTCCAGTGTTGAAATTGCAAATTGTCCAGTAGCTGACTTGTGGTTGAGGCAAGAATGGGTGTACCTTTCCATAGACCCACCTTCACATGTGCATTGGTCGTGCCTCCCATCAGAAAGCTGGAAACTAGATATTGAGTATCACATGTGGAACACTCTGCATCCACCTGTTCACCTTCCATGCATCAGCGTAAGTTTCAAAAGTGCTGCTATTCTGAGCACATTTATTTCCCTGACATCAGCTGTGAGTTTGTTGATTTTCACCGGCACTTGCTAGGCAATTCAATGATGGGTGGTGAATATGTTGAGCATGCTGAGTCTGGCAGAGACAGGAATGATGGTGAAGATGGCAAGGCTGATGAATTTGCAGAGACAGTACAAGATGAAAATGAACTCGCTATACAGTCTTTGCTCCTTCCAGGCACCTCAATCTTCCATCTTCATGGTTCCCTTCCTACACCAATCCATCTCACCTCTACACAGGTTTTCGTTTTTCCTTCCCAAAGCTCAAGAAATCCCACATCCTCTTATTGTCTTTTGTACATCTGTAACATCCTGTGATCTCTACTTGCCTCTGGTTCATTCAGCCATACAGCATGACCTGCTGATCAAAGGTGACACGACTGAGCATGTGTACAGAGTGGGACACAGCATGTGCAGGAAAGGGTGGTAAAACTTGGAGTATCATTGCGCTCAGCGAATCCAAATGAGTAAAATGAGTAGAGGGGAAGATGAAGGGCGATGTGATGGGAGACCAGCCTGACAGTCACAAAGTCAACATCACTCTTGAAGAGGCGAGCACCAAGAGCATATTGATGAAGGGCTTTGGTGAAAAAGGCTGAGTATGAGAAATGTGCTATAGAAGAGCAATTGTCTTTGGAATGGCGATGTGGTGCCTATTGGTAGGTTGTGAAATACCATACGTTACAAGGTTTTGGTTACAAGGCAAATCATATTGGCATGCAAAAGAGAGTTCACAATAAGTGTGCAGAGGTTGTTCAGCTGGTATAAAACTAAGACCTAGTAAGTTACTGTGGATTGATACAGAACACAATAAAAAATGAACATGAAGATACATGTCTAGATAGTTGCTAGCCTTGTGTAGCAAACACTGCTTGATTCATTTCCAATGTTTAATGGGCTATTGGAGGTGCCTGATTTGGGTGCACTGTTGCTATTGACCGAGAACTTGTCCGAAGTTTGTTTCTGGATGTGCAAACATGGGGTACAGTGGTGTTGGGCCTTGGAGAGGGGAAGGGTGACTGAAGCTTCCATTGTTGAGTGCCGGGAATTGGGACCAATGGCTGACAAACATTCATTAGGCTGTGTGTTGAAGATTCAAACTAAGGATGAGAGATAATTAGAAGAGGTTTCACAAAATGAAAAAAGTCAAACCTCAAGGTAATAACATTTGCAAGTTTCTGGGACTCCATCAGCAAAACCCTAACCCTATGTGCAGCACTGCACAACGCTGCACAGTAATCACAGTGTCACAGCAAGGTCCCCCCATGTACAGCGCTGTACAGTGCTGCACACTACACAATTTCTCAATAAAACATAATTATTAGCACACCATCTTGTTATATACATGTTTATGACTACATTACACTCATTTTTACATAGAATCAATACTTGTGTGGTGCTGCAGAGCCTTTACAACAAAATCTATGTGACCTGTGACACGCTGTGTGGCTGTGGCACTGTACCCAAATCAGGGTTTTGCTGATGTCAGATAAAATATCAAGACAAGATCGCATTCCCTTCAAACACACTGCCATTCAAGCCAGGAAAGGAGGTGACAATTCCAGAAAACCTGGAATATAC
>NW_024539222.1:0-1183 GCF_016647635.1 Suillus subaureus
CAGGTGAGAACCTAGTAGATTAAAGTGAAGATCTACTGAGTACATGACCGGGTATATATAGTAAGTACCACAAGGCAGAGACGAGTCAGAGATAAGACGAGTCAGAGATAAGTCGAGTCAGAGATAAGTCATCTAGTGACGGTGATAGCGATCATGATGTAATAACAGATGAAAGAGATGAGTCATCTAACGACGGCAATAGTGGTCGCGATGTAATACAGGTAAACAAAGGGGAAAATGAATAGGGGCAGGCGCGTAACTGTAACATTACCCCTCGTTTAGGAACAAAGTCACCAACTTTAGTTATCCTGGTTAGCCCAGTAAATAGGGTCAGCGTCGTAGTTTGAGTCAAGTAAATCATTCTGTTCTTCAGTGATGGGGAGCGACCTATCTGCTAATTCTTTGGCATGGTAGATTGTGTCCTGCTCAATCTCCCATCGGGCAAGGGCTTCATAGAAGCCAAGATCAGTCCATACTAGCGGAATGACCACTTCTCCTTCAGCTCTCTACAAAAGACCGATAGGTGTCCAGGCGCATATGCTTTACAAACTCAACAGTAGTACGCTGGACACAGTTCTGTGATGATGTCCGGTGGAGCGACAGTTGTGACATACAACATTATCAGCTGGTGCTGTCTTCACTGTAATGATGGTGGTCGACTGATCTGGTGGGGAAGGGGATCTGGATTGTTTGAGCATTTTATGCGGGGAGACGGACGTGGCTCGTTTGGCAGCGATACGGGATGATCTACATCGGACAGGGTATCTGCGTGTGGTGGGTGTGATGGGGGTAGGAGACGGAGAAGGTGGTACGTCAAGTACAGCAATAGGAGGAATATTATCATTCTGATGGCTAACGGTAGTTGCTGCAGGGACCAGTGGTGGGACTGGAATGGCAATATGTGGGAAGGAGGGCGTGCGACTGGGTCGAGGGTGATTCGTTCTGTGACAATGTGGATAGCCTCTCTGATAGCATCTCTAGTATCATCAGGCAGCAGATGAATTGCAGTATTACGAATGCGTATATGAAGGTGATGGAATATGGTCTTGTGACGTTCATCGTCAAGAAGATTGCGGTACGCTCAATGAGACTGGCATCTCTGATGATTCTGATGATGAGCCTGCTAGATATTGCTCCTCTTTCTCCTAAGAGACGATCTATTTCTATAGTGTATTGCTGAGAG
>NW_024538623.1:0-121518 GCF_016647635.1 Suillus subaureus
GCACAGCATATGAGCTGAGGCCAAGCCCTTGTGATCCAACCCCCCTTGAGCACATGACCTCAACAGACCCCCTACATTCATCAATTACAAGAGATACACAGGGCAGGAGTTGAGAGCTTGTCATATCCCGTATGCCAGACATAGATCCCATCATATTCCCATGCTTTCCAGACCTGTTTCTGGACCCCATATCTGACTCATTCCTGGATCCCCTATCCTGTCCACCCTACACACATTCTGTCCAGCAAGACATCCGGACTTTACCTCCTCTCGGATTCCAGACTACATCCACCACCTCACATATCTCAGTCCTGTTCCTGCCCTGCCTTCTGGATCCCCAGATCTCCAGACCTCCGGATATTAACTGTTACTATCTCTGGACCTATTCCCACCCTCCATCCTGGATCCTGCACCTATGCCCATTTAGGCATCTCCACCTTTCCAGTTCTTGGTTATCTCTGTTTCTGTCTTGCTGATTGATCCTTGTACTAGTTTCATCTCTGAGTTCATTTACTTATGTTCCATCTTACTTACCAATGTGTTTCCACATGCTTGTACATAGCCTTACTCTGTTGCTTACTGATCCTCTCAGATAGCCTCTAGTATATAACCCCTGTACAACTACAGTAGAGTCCTCAGTCTGAATATCATCTTAGATCCTGTTCTACTTGCCCAATCTTCTTCTGGACTTCAGTCCATCTGAGTGTGTCCTTTTCCATAAGGCCTAGGGATGGACTCCCTAGGCTGGAATTCCAGACCTTTGGATTTGTCCCCTATGTCTCTGTCCCAAGTCTAGGGATTGCTTTCCTAGGCTAGAGTCTTGCCTTTCTGGCACTTACCCTCTCTCTGGACTTTAGTCCACTTCCTGTCCCTCCGACTCTACCTGAGGGTAGTCTACCTCTGTTTGCTTCTACATCGGACTTTGTCCAATGTAGCCCCTATTCCTTCCAGACCTCTGGACATCCTGTCCTCTGTACCTCCAGACGTCCTGTCCCTCATACCTCCAGGCATCCTGTCCTTCAGACGTTCCGCCCTCTGTACCTTTGGATGTTCCATCCTCCATACCTCCGGACCTCCTGTCCTCCATACTCCAGACCTCCAGACATCTTGTCCTCCAGACCTCCTATCCTTCCATCCTGATTTCCTGTAGAAGTATTACCTTGCAGTGGGAACTCTCCTGAGCATTTCCTGCATTCCTCTGGAACTCTCCTGCGCTCCTCCAGACATTTCCCATGCTCCTCCGGAAGTCCTCCTGCACTCTCCACCAGAGTAGCCAGCCTCCGGAAGTCCTCTGGACTTTGTCGGACCATCATTGGACTTCCTCTGAAATGAAGGGCACATACTTGGGTAAGGGACACAGTGTACGAGCTGAGGCCAAGCCCCTCTGAGTCAGTTTCTCTCCCCTTTGAGCATGGTTCTTAACAGAGCTCAATCATGGCTTCAACAAGTCTTACAAATGGGAGGGGTCACAAATGAATTAAGCCAAGCTCTCATTAGGATATAACCAAGGAGTGCATGCCATATTCACAGGCACCTTTGTCAAATCCAATCCATCAGCAAGCATCAAGATCAGGAGGTTCAATGACGTTGTCAGTGCAGTGTATTGAATAGTAACTTGCACAGGCCACATGTAAGGCCTCAGAATCCCTATATGTACCAGTGCCACCCCCAAGCTTGACCAAAATTGCTTTAGTGCAAGATCAGTTCATGAGCAACCTGTCTTGAAATTTTCTCACAGGTCAAGTGATATGTGAGCTTGCACCCCACCTGTAGCACCTCTTAGATTGCAGTCTAGAATAACACTGGTGTAAACCATCCATGTATGATTCATGCTCATGATATCACAGCTCATCTTTAGACTGTAATCTGTTTCAACACACTAACAGTACCGCAGCACATGCAACAGGGATGATGAACTATACTTCAGTCATCCCATGGGCATGTGCCAATGCCTCGAACCCTGAGTTACCACCACTCACTCACATCATGGAATAGGTATGAACTACACACAGAGCCTCATGCTGTGAAGTGAGTGCAATATCATTGTGAAGGCATCCATACAACTTTTCAGGTTGGATACAAAGATAAAATGAACCTCCTACAGTGTTGGAGCAGTTGACAAAACTGAACATGGGAGTCAAGACTCGAGAACAAATATTATTTAAATCGCTAAATGACTCCTTCACGTAAATTCACGAGGGAATCTATCCATTGCAAACAGTATGAAATGCGTTCATGCTACCTATTCTAAACCATCTCCGAATCCATGAGTACTGAGTACAGAAACAACAAACTGCGAAGTTGAGTTCGTAATGATTATGTATGTCTTAATAGTCTTCATTTTACAACGGCGCGGCGGCTCGGCTTCGAGTTCACTTAACTTCACAACGCCAAATCCAGGACCAAATCCAATCGACACGCACCAATCACTGCATCTTCCCCAACACCCTCGGCTGACTCAAATCGGCAATGTTGATGAAGATATCATCAGCAGGGTGTCTGTAGAGCGGTGCACGGAGCCTCTTTTGGTCGAGGTGGTGCCCGATGAAACCGATGCTGCGACCAAGGACGAAGAGACCATTGAGGGTCCCGATCTTGATGTATTCGTCAGCTTCTTCAGGGGTGAAGGCACCGCTGTCGCGCAGGAGGTCGACGAAGCAGACGGCGATGCAGCCGTCGACGTTGAGGATGAGCTAGAGTGTGTTAGTTTTGATTTTGGCTTGGCAAAGGATGAAGGGACGCACAGTATCTTTCTTGCTCGTGGTTACTTTCTCAACAGCAAGCGCGTAGTCAAGAAGTGAGTGGCTTGGGAAATTCTTCCTCACGTATTCCTTGACAAGCTCGACACGGAGATCGGGGTTATTCACGGATTTAATCTTGTGGCCGATACCAGAGACTGTTGTGCGCGTCAGTCAGTCTCGAGTTTAT
The DNA here is from genome assembly GCF_016647635.1 of Suillus subaureus. Taxonomy (NCBI): domain Eukaryota; kingdom Fungi; phylum Basidiomycota; class Agaricomycetes; order Boletales; family Suillaceae; genus Suillus; species Suillus subaureus. Next base: position 2,929 of record NW_024538623.1, read on the forward strand.
AACAGATTCCGAAAGAGATACTCACTAAGCTTGTTCGCCTTCCTAGAATTATCCACAAACTCCCTTGGCGTCAACCCGGTATCCCTAGCCCCACTGAACATACTAGCAGCCTCGTCGAGCGCCCCACCGAACCGACTCCCAATCGTCAACAAGCCACTCGCCAAACTCGAGATGAGGTCCTTGCCTGCACGAGTAGCGACGATGGTGTTCATGGCACCACTGACGGCTGGGCCGTGGTCTGCAGTGAGCATGAGCACCATCTCGATGAACTTGGTCGCCCAGGAAGGAAGACGGCGTTTGAACCAGAGAAGGGAGACGACTCCTCCAAGGCCGATATCTTCTCTGAAGACATCCGAAATACGCATGCCCGCATAGAGCAGCTCCTGCCCACGTTCGTCAGAGATCGTACTGATAAATGCAGCCGGCTTCCTGATAAGCCCCAGCTCTTGTGCCCATTTGTAATCCATGGGAATCACAGGCGGCTCGACGTCTTTACTGGGGACGATAACGCCCTGGGCGACAAGGGCCTCGTATGTGCTTTTCAGAGCAGCAGGGAGCTCCTCAAAGGTAGCTGGCACGATGAAGCCTGCCTCGCGCATAGCCTTGTTCTTAGCAGCCGCAGTCTCACTATCACTGTGGGCCATACTCCCTGCATGTCCGAACTGGACCTCGGTAGTGAACATGCTTGCGCAGGTCCCGATCGCCCATGCAACGATGGGTTTCTTGATCTTGCCAGACTTGACAGCTTCAATGACGCGGTATTCTTCGACACCGCCGACTTCACCGAGAAGGACGAGCATTTTGCATCCGGGGTCGGCTTCGTAGCGGAGGAGGTGGTCGATGAAGGTTGAGCCGGGGTACCGGTCACCACCAATGGCGATACCTTCGTAGGTGCCGTTTGTGACGAGGCTGAGAATGTTGTTGAGTTCGTTGGACATTCCTCCGGATTTGGAGACGTAACCGACGCTGCCGGGGCGGTAGAGCTTAGAGGCGATAATGTTATCCATCATGCTGTGAGGAGACATTCATATCAGCGCGAGTCAAGCAAAAATGAACGCACGCACCCTCCAGAGTTTCCGATCCTGAAGCAGCCAGGTTTGATTCCACCAACAGTAGCAGGCCCGATAATCAGCACGCCCTTCTCCTTTGCCTTCCACAGAATCTCCCTTGCCTGGCGTTCTGGCACACCCTCGGCGATTAATGCAATGGCCTTGATACTCTCATAGCCCAAACACTCCATCGTACTGCTATACACACTTCTGCTAGACGCGAAGTTGACGACAACGTCGACGTCGGGGTGCTTCTTGACGGCTTCTTCGAGAGAGGTGTATACAGGGAGAAGAGTCTCGCGTGTGCCCCAGTAGAATTTCTGGATGTGGTGTCCACCAAAGGGGTAAATCATAGCAGCCACAGAGGGGCGGGCACGTTTACAACTGTAATCAAAGTCCAACATCCCCTGGATGGCACGTGGTTGGAGACCATAGACGAAGCTTCGGGTGTCTTCGTCGAAAGGCCTGTATGCGGGCCTGGAGCCCTTAGTGCCGTCAAGGGAATCAAAGCGAACCACAACGTCGTTGGGCTGAGTGCGTTCGCCGTCTGCGTGGATGGTCCCGACATCACTGGCCCCGGGCTCGGGAGCTGCGGGCGAGATCTTGGGGGAGCCGGGTGCGGTAGCAGGGATGCTTATGGGCGCTGTTGCGCTTGTTGTGGATTTGAGACCCAGGGCAAGGGGCACGATTTCGGTGATGTGGGTGTCTGGACCGAAGACACGAATGGGCACACCGAGGGATTCGCCTGAGTGTTAGTGTTAGTGGCGACGTCAATATCAACGTATGCGTGGTATGGACTCACCAAGTAAACGCATGGCTTTAAGACCTTCTTGCCAGTTGGGACCGCCGCGACGGACGTAAATCTTGGCATTGTGTGCGATGAGTTGGTTTTTGTAAGATGTGAGTGCGCGGATGATGCCTTTGAAAGTTGCAGCGACGTTGGTGAAATTTGCGATACCACCACCGATGATGAGGACCTTGCCGTCGGGACGAGGAGGTGGACGGGTGAGCAGGTCAACTAGATGTAGGTTAGTATCATTAGATTGAATTGATGGGACACGTACGGATGGTCTTGGCGTATTCGAATGTTTGGCCCTCGCTTGGGGCACCAGAGTATTCACCGTAGTTGGCAAGTTCATGTGCGAAACCCGCTGCTGCGATGGCGTCGCTGTAGACGACTGATGCACCTCCACCTGCAACCATTGTCCAGACACGACCAGTGGGGTTGAGGACAGTGAGCTTCAAAGAAGCACCGGTTGAAGCGTCGAGTTTTTGAATGTATGCTATATATAATGAGTACGACATGATGGTCATGGACAAATTATGCACCTTCTTCCTTTGTGAGATCCCTGCCGAACGGAGCGGGCCAAGCCATGGGTGGACCACGGTCAGCGTTCACCTTTGAGCCAGTGGTAGATGCAGCTGGAGCGGTCTCGTATACTGTCAAGTCTCGTGCGACAGCCCACTTTGGTCCGCAGATGCTCTCGGCGGTCTGATCGAGTTTTGCAGCCATATCGAGATAGTGGATGGAGCCGTCATCGAGGACGACCAAAGGATTGATCTCGAGGTAAGCAAAGTGTAGATCTACGTAGACAGAGTAGAGTCTGACGAGGAACTCGGTGAGGACCTCCTTCTTGTGCGCTGGGACATCGCGAAGGAGGGTCCTCTGGAGATCAGCGCGACTTGGGAAAGGACCGAGGACGGGAATGTCGAGTTTGAGTGCCTTTGCGTCGACGTCGCCTACATCGACACCGCCCGAAGTGGTAAAGAGGAGGGTGTCTGCATCACGTGCTGAAGTAATGCAGATGTAATATTCAGAGTCTGACGGATGAGGGAGGAAAGGCTCTACGATGAAGGAACTAAGAGTGCCTGTGACTGATTCGACCTGTGGGAGAAATGCTTAATATAGGAAATACGATTAGATCAGATAACGACCTACCCTCTGAGGTTTCCCTGCGCGATCTTGGATCCACTTCTTGGCGTCTTGCCAGTCTTTGTTGAGAGCGAGCAAGCCTGCCTTGCCTCGACGTTTGATAAGCTGATCTGGCTTTGCGACGAGTTTTGTCGTGGATACCCAAGATGGGAGAAGGGTATCGGGCGTGATCGAATCACTGGCAGAATCCCATAAAATCTGAGCTACGCGTGGAGCGGGGAACTTAAGAGTAGAAGATGGAGAAGGTGCGAAGTTTGGGTTTGGTGCAGGTGCGCGTTGAAGCCAATAGGCCAAGAGAAGCTTTGCGTCGTATTCTCTGATTGCTATGATCAATGTTAGTATATGTAGTACGGTGATAACGATAGGCAGACCTTTCGAAGACATTGTAAGAGGAAACGATGTTTATCTGATGGGCCGACATATCTGACCTTTTTATTATATACCCCAATGTTCACACGATCTAAAATTTGCACAGCCACACTCGAACCACTAAGTACTATCGAACCATACAAATCGTATCACATACAAATTTCAATCCGAATAGTGAAGAAAGATCTGTCGATACTCGGAACGACGTGCAGCATATTCGGAGCGACGCTCGCTGCGATTCTATCGCTTACGCTTTTAGCTTCGCTAGGCTTCTCATCTTATCATGCATTCACAGCGATATTTCATTTGGCCATTTACGCTCTGACATAACCTCAGGTCCGGGTACCCAAGTACCTCAACTACACACCAAGCACATAAGGAATCGAGCTTCAGGCTTCAAGGCCAAGCTCGCAAACGTTCGGGCAAAAGATTGGAACGTGGGTGTCGTCGAGTACCCGGACACGTCGTTTGTATTCTCCCAAAATTTGACCTGCGAGCCGAACATCACGCACATACCACGCCTACGCTAATCGTGACAACAATCCACGTTTCATCATCGCTAGCAGGGGCAATATACCTACATAATAACGCGTGGCCACAGCCCCGTGCGGCCCTATCGGAAACTCCCTGATATGATCTGTAGTTTTGCCCCTCAATGAACGAGGAGGTCAGAGCGGGGACTTTAGGTTTTGTTTCCGAATAGGTGTCATGACGTTCTTCGTTGACAGTGGCTGCGTAAAGACTTTCTTGCCCTTCGCACCAACGATAGCTGCGTCCGGATACCCTCCGCTACAGCGAAATTTGGCAGTCTGGAACAGATTCTCGCTGGTACCATCCTGGTCCACGCACATGTCACAGGAGCTTGCGAGGTCCAATGTGGACGATCTGTACAGGGAGGACTGATGCGGAGGCGCCGATGCAGAAACGAGAGTGCCAACGGTAGAATTCAAATTCGAGGACGCAGTGGATTGCTCTGAGGCATTAAGCGTTGATTGTGCAAGGGAATTTCCGTTTGATGACACAAGTGAGCTACGACGCAGATAGGGGTGTCAAATTGAGTGGATTCCTACAGTACTCTGCATATGCATGAATTCTTTCGTTGCTGTTAAGCATGCCATTGTCATATTACAGGAGTAGTACTCGACGAGTTGCCCTTGACCAAATTTGCTTCCCTTGTAAATTAATTAAATTACAGCTGATTCCGAAACTATGCGGAATCGCAAAATCAAAACTTGAGCGTCGGAAATGGCCGAACAAGGACCCCGTAAGCACATGACTGCGAGATTTGTAGTAGCCCTAGTGTAGTATATGCAATTCACTGAAAGATGATGTCATTGCCATCAGATTCCTCCCCAGAGACACCTGGATTCATGGCAACATTCATTATTTACCTTGATACATACACCAAGACTACTACTGAAAATAATGGCAAAGCAAAAACCAAGGAAGTGAAATCTACAAAAGTCAAGGAACTGGTCTTTCAAGTCTCTGAGTCCAACTACATCAAATTTCTGACAACAATTCTCATGAAGCATGACAAATCACACTATAGGATCACTGAGAGGAAAAAATACACTTTCAAGTACCTCCTTGGCAACTCCCATGGGCAAGTGATCTTTGTATTATTCATAGAAATTAAACTTATCTCACAGTGGTTGTTTATAGACATGCCAAAGCAATGGATGTCAACAACCAAGCTGATTATGCAGAAATGGCAAAGAAACTCATCTCTGAAGAGCCTCCAAAGGTGAAAATATTTGTTGACATGAAAAATGTGGATTCGTTCCGTTCAAGAGCATAAGCAGAAATGCATTTGCACTTGAAATGCAACTGCAAAAATGTGTGAAGAAGTGTTTGCAGAGACACAAGCACACCACAGCAAGAGTGCAATTCATGCTGTAGCTCATCGAGATAAATAGTAGGGTGGCGATGAAGAATGGCAGTGATGAAGGCAATGTCATCAATGGTGAGGGTGTGATGCCGGCCTGTATGCTTGCTGTGGATACAAGAGTGCTGTAAACTTCAAGTCAAGGGACAGAGCTGTAAAACCTTGTACACAAGAGTCTTTTTTACTCCAAGTAGATGGCAGATATGTTTAATGGAGTGCCCACGTTGACGGAGAACAGGGATTTGAGCCTTTAGATCGTTCGAAACAGTGCGTGGCGGCATTAATGAACGACACAGACGCTGCGCAGCGCAAATCTCACAGTATGCTTACGGGGTCCTTGTTCGGCCGTTTCCGACGCTCAAGTTTTGATTTTGCGATTCCGCATAGTTTCGGAATCAGCTGTAATTGTTTTGTCGTACATCAGCGACTTTCGTCGTTCAAACATTTGTTCTTGCTGTGTATTCTAATGCCCAATTACAAAGTTGATTATCCTAATATTCCGGTCTAAATGCATAGTTATGGTTTCCAAGGAAGCCTGCTTTGTACAGCACCTGGAGAGATCTGTATAGAACCTCCTTCACCAGCAAGATCATTCGTCCCCTCAAAACATTGGATCAGATCCTTGACGCTACCACTGCTACTCCGTCTCGCCTCGCGATCACCTACGAGTACGCGTTGCACAGGCTCCGGCGATATGTGACGGAGCTCCACGAGACGCTTTGGCTTGTTCCTGCGCAGCTGTGCGCGCTTTTGTAGAGGTGAAGTATGGCGAAGATTTACAAAATCCTTGTGCGGTTTATGCTGCTCCAAAATTTTTCGCGCTGGTGTCATGATGGGCTTGCGACGGTCTATGATATCTGTGGGCGGAGGAGGTAAGGGAGGGCAGTCGGGGTGATCGTCAGGTTTAATATGTACACCGGGAGAAAGAAATGATGCCCATGTTGGAAGCCTGGAAAAGAAACCTGTTTTTTCCGCTAGATGATTTGGTGGTACAATGGTCGGTTGAGACCTAGCTGCGTAAGATGATGTATATATGGGAACATTCATTGCGTCAATGGCACTGGCTTTGTCGAAGAGGTCACGGTACCGTGGCGAGTGGGAAACCGGCGTAGAGGTGAAATTCGCCAGCGTGGATACATCTGGGGATGCGAAGCTGGTAAAAGATAGTGTTGACAGATCGGTTCGTGCAGCCCGCTTTTTGATGAGCACGTCTACTCTCGCTAGCAAGTTCTCCCTGAGTAAGTGTCAGCTCAGCTGGGACAGCAAAAACTATGAAAAAGTACAAACCAACTCCAGGGGGGGCCCAGCCCCATTACAACATCGGGACCTCCAGCGAGACATTGAAATCGCATCACCACCGCCTCCCTGTTAACCTCCTTCGGCGCAATGATAACTCCGTTGAGATAGCACTCCTCAAAAAAACATTTATCCAAAAGCCTCCAGTCTTCACGCCTCCACTCGCCCGCCTTGGGTCTATACGAAGGTTGGGCACATGTTACACTCGAAGGACGAGACACTCGCTTTCCAGTGTGTCCAATACTGATCCGAGGGGGCAGTTTTATAGGTGTATGTTGCTCGATGAAGGTGATGTCCTGCATGATATCTTCGACATCGCACCACGGCGTCGAATCTCCCCTGTGGATCGCACGCCGGCTCTGTATCGAGCTGCGGTGTTTCCCAACGCCTGCACCAAGGAAGGTTGTGCGCGACTTGCGGGCAGCACCGCGCTTGGAAGAAGCCAGTACACAATCGTAGTCATGCTGTTTGATCAAAAACTTCAGCTTGTGGAGATTGAAGCGGGAGATACTTACTAATTTCAAAATCGCGGCGGCTCTCGCTGCAGCCTTTGGATCGCTACCCGTGATGCGTACTACGTTGCTTTCAACGTCCACATCTGAATCTTCACTCTCTTCTACCCTGATATGATCACTGGTTGGTGAATCGCTGGATAGATCGTCTGACGCAGGTGGCACCTCCACAATGTCCTCAAACACGCTCTCAAAATCCAATGCATCCAAGATATTTTCTTCCATGACCTCATTCTCACTATCTGCAACTTCCATATCCTCTGGATCAGGCAAGCTCCTGTCTAGTCGTGCCTCGTACGGAAATGGGCTGACTGGCCGACCCCACTCCTCCATGCGCGCCTTTGTCCCACTCGTCGGCGGGTCCGCTTTCGTGGGCACCTGAAACATCTTGAAACGCCCTGTGAACTCTCCCTCGCCTTCTGATTCGGTATCTGTCCATTCCCCCGACTGGGTGTCGTGAACATTGGAATGCCTACACGGTGAAGAGCTTGAGAAGACAGGGGTCAATCTAGACCTTGACGTTGACGTCAAACGTCTTGCACTCAATAGAAGCGGGTCCTCTGTTGGGCTGGGGGGTCTTATTGCAGTTAAGTCGATCTCCGGTGGCTCCCTCTTTACACTGGTCTGCCTCGATCCATTCCTCCGCGGCGGACGTGATGGCTATTGATTCGTAAGCAATCATGTACATGTTGCACATCAAAATACTTACCGTCGCACTCTTCTTTCTCGGACTCTTCAGCATTCGTCTAATAGTAAGTTTCACATTTGACGCGGTCTGATGTGGTTTGTCCAAGATCTGCACGGTTCACATCGCACGTGACTATACCAAGTTTGTTGATTACGTCACATCAGCAGTACATAGCCGAATATACTCAGTGGCACGGGTGAACCGGGTCACAGCCGTGAGTTGCAAATCGAAGAATTTGAGAAGGACTACGAAGTAACTAAGTAGTATAGCTGATCTCGCAGAGTAGAGTATATGGTCATGAAGTCATCAGTATCGTCAGAGGTCGTAAATTGTCGTCTAAAGGGCTATGAAAGAGATGGACATTGGAAAGCAAACTGAAAGCGATCTCAGCGAAGACTAACGCGAGACAACGCTTTCGCTCTGCCCTCTCGTTCGGCCACTGAAGTCTCCCGGACCCGATTGCAATGAACGTTTTACTCCAAGTGATAGATCATCGTTTGCACGAGAGAAGAAGTCATCCTCGCCCTCATATGGAGAAGTTCCAGAATTTATCTGTGCCATAACATTCAATGAGCCATACATTAAGTGGGGGAGACGGTGCCTCATGATTCTAAAAGACTCACCCACTGCTTGAGAACATCTGCTACACGACTCGCTTCCTCGACGTTAAAGGTCACATCGGTCCCCTTCTCGGCATGGAGTCGCATGAGCTCACTCAGGGACCTGCTTTTCCTACTCCCATTTGCCCCAGGTGTGCTGCAGTTATCCCGCGCTTGTTCTCCCGGAAACAGCACAGAATTTCGTGGTACCTGCGTCTGAGGCACAATAATATCACTTGAGCGGTCCCAGTCCTCATTCAGGTTCAGCGAGAGGCTGCTCGTCGTAAAACTCTCCTTTGATGACATAGTTAAATTACAGCCCTGGTTATTAGTGGCACGGCCGGGAGGCAGGGGTGGACGAAGTAGGAGCGAGTTTAATGAAAAGTAAATATTGTCGAGGTCCTGCGCAGCAACTCTTTCGCGACCACATCCTTTCTGGGATAGCCTGGGAGATATGATGACGCATCAAGCTTTCAAGGTCAGTCCCTTTCTGCTGGGGCGAATGACTGGGAACCAATAATATTTCAGTTCAGTGATACAAGCCTATTTCCCGTAGGCCTATGCCGCACGGAGGCATGGGCGCTGTGTCAAGTTAAGTGTTTGTTCAGGGCCAGCCGCAGGTGCGAACTCGACCAACACGCGCCTACCCCTGCCACTTTTCATCGCCGGGATTCCGCGCGATCGGGAAGGCGATCGAGATCACGTGACTTTAGGTCCTCGACAAAACGTATTATTCTTGCATCAGATATGTCAACGCTAGCACTGCAAACCAGTTGCATAGTAAACGCTCTCATCATCAAGCTTGGTTTGTCAATAACTGTGTTTCCAATCCGGATCCCTCTCTTACAATCTGCGCCTGCCTGAGATTAAAAGAGATACCGTCATTGTGAGTACTGCGCTTTAAATTGATCATGGGTACCGAATGGCGACACCTGACTGTTCGCTTCCCATCTCTCACCTTTACCAATGGCTTTAGAAGATGTCGACTCCCAGCGGCAGCAGTCAGAAACGAAGGCAGATGACTCAGTCGAAGTCGATGTCACCGATGAGCTGGACTTTGTTGCTTATTATGAGCAGGCTAGTGGTCGTTTAGTAGTTGACCCCGAGTATGTGGTTGTTGCTCGCTATCCTGAGTCCATCGTTACTCACCCGTAATCTACTAGACAAGCGAAGGTCGAGTTTGGGGAGGTAATGGCTTCTAGGCTTAAGCTCAGCCCTGATGGGTTGAAAGTTCTCTGGCCTCAGCCCGCCAACGACCCGAACGATCCGCAAAACGCTCGTCATTTCTCACTATCATGTCGACTAACGCTGATCTATCCATTTGTAGTGGACCGATTTCCGCAAGACTATGCACTTGATCATCATTACAATGTCTGCAGTCATACCTGACTTCGACTCTGGAATTGGTATGTATTTCGCCCTCGCTCAACATCCATAGTGGTGTCATTGTGAAATGCATTTATTGACAGGAATCGCGTCAATATTTGGGCTCGCTCAAACTTATGATACGACCTCAGGTGTCATCAATGATCTAACATCAAAGTGCGTAATGCATTGTTCGTTCAACTCATATTCAATGGCAGCTTGTTGAAGCTGGAGCATCTTCCTTCTGGGTGAGATTACACCATTACGTGGGAATAGCCTCTTCTCATCTGTAGTCTAGGTTGGGGAGGCATCTTCTGGGTCATGCTCATGAGACGCTACGGTCGGCTGCCAGTGCTCTTCTGGAGTCAGGTATATAACTCCCGTAATCTGGCCAATATATAAACCCTGAAACCTATGAGCACAGCTTTTTGCGCTTGCATTCTTGATTGGCGCCACATTGGCACCGAATCTAGCCACCTTTGCAGGTATTCACACGTTAGTGTGGTATTTGTCGGACACTGTTAACTGTTGATAAAGGAATGCGGTGTCTGACTGCATTCTTTGGGCAAGTCCTCGTGTTTCTTTGTGCTTGCATTAAGCTGACTGCGGTTTCAGAACGTGTCCCCAGGTGACAGTATGTTTGGTAGCAATTCTCGTGATAGTCCCAACATTTACCAACCTCTAAGGGTCTTTATGTCGTGACGGATATCTTCCCCTTCCATCTTCAAGCACGGAAGTTGAACATCTGGACTTCCGGTTTTGTTATGTCAGAAAACGAATTATTTTAGCGGGAGAGACATTTCTCACTATCTCATAGATCTCCTTTCCTATCACCATTTGTATTTGGCTTTCTTGTGGCGCGTGTGAGGTACGTCTTACGCTGTTCTTGATTCGGAATATTCACCAATCATTGGATAGCTGGAGGTGGGCCTATGGTATAGGATCTATCTACAGCGCCATCGTATTGTTTCTTATTGCGTTTTTCATGGAAGAAACGTAGGTTCTAATATACTGTTTCTTCTTGGGGTAATGGCGTTGACTTTGATGAACCAGTATGTACGATCGTCGCCTCATATCGAAGCCACCGCGAACTTCCACAGGATTGCGATATCGATTTGAAACTTTGATAGGTGTCACTGGGTACATGATGGCGGAATACAGATCACGATGGTCGGAGGTTCTATTTGCATCTTTGGATGTCGCTTGGCGTCCTCAGTTTTTCTTCGTAGTTCTCTTTGAGGTAAGATGAAGTAATTTGCTGACCACACTTACTACATCTGCTGACCTTTTCGAAAGGCATTGGTTTTCGGGTTCTCGATCGGTGTAAATGTGAGCGTTTCCGTTTTGACCTGCAGTAATAGACTTGACAATCTTTGTAGACGACAAATGTTGTCTTCATGGGATCTCCTCCTCCCGTCGGATTTGGCTTCAGTCAATATGCCGTTGCTGGAGCGTATGCGACTCCAATTGCAAGTTTTTTTCCCATCTACGAAGTGTGCATGACTACTGTACTTAGCTTGAAGTGTTTAGGTTGCTGTCCTTTTTGGCGAGTTCATTGGACGTCACGTGAATGACTTCATCATGAATCTGAATATTCGCAAAAATGGTGGCTTCTTCGAGGCTGAGAGCCGCTTGTGGTACGCAAATTCCACTGATGGTCTTTCACAGATGATTAGAGCTGAGAGTTTGTGTAGGACCTGTTATTTAGCCATGCCGCTTTATATCTGTGGCTTTTTGACACTGGGTGCTGGGATACAAAATCTCAGCGAAGCCGCTCTCATCATGGGCTGGGGCATTGCATTTGTTGCAATCACCCTCAACACTGTTGCAGTGTGTAAGTCTGGGATCTAAATTCTTCGAGTGTCACGGGATAATTCAAGGAATATTATCAGATGCATACTGCAGTGACTGCTTCCCTCGCAGGGCGGTGAGTGATGCATACATACTTATTTGCATTTCAGTGACACGTCCTCCCACTTTTAGGGCGAAGTCAGTGCCCTCTTAAACTTTGCAAGATCAGTGGGTGGTGAGTTGCAACGACGCATGATTACTCCAACATTCACGATTGTGGCGTAGGTTTTGCAGTCGCATATTTCCAAGTCCCATGGGCTACAAAATCTGGAGCATTGACGGTATTTGGTGTTGAAGCAGCGCAAGTGATATTGCTCGACACACTTGAAGCGCCTGACGTTTTTTAAAGACTTGTGATCACCATGTTTTTAATTGCTGTTCCTATGACACAACTGAAGGGAAGCTACTTTCGAGTACGTATGATTCTTTTCATTTGACTTACAGCATCTAATCTGTGCATCGAATACCAGGCACGTTTTGCTTTATAATTGGCGCTCTACAACTTCTCGATTTCGAAGACCAGGGAGGGTTATTAGAGTTAGACAACCTTATGTAATTCCTTGGTTACTTCGTTGCGCATCTAAGTATGTACTTGCGACCGCCTTACGGTCTACAATGTAGGTGTTTTGGTGTATAGGTGACGAATTCAGCATTTTGACTTAGCTAAGATCTTACCTAATGAGAGCGGAGCAACTACACCGGTAGCTCGTTCAATTTCATATTTTCTTTAACTTTTCCTCTATACTTGACTATAATGTTCTTGCTCACCCTCGCCTCTCTTTTTTTCTTGTCTTCGGCAACAGTCCGAGCATCCCCATGCATTACTTTTGACGCCAACTGGAACCTCCTTGCTTTCGGCCTGAACGGCAAAGACTGGAACGCGGGCACCCAAGACACCTGGTCCAGCAGTCAGTTTCTTGTCGTTATAAAATCTAGAGGCCTGACATTCTGTTTATACAGGCACTGCAGCCACAGACATCACAGCGTCCAACCGACCGTCAGTACTTTTCTTCATCCATGTATTGCGCTTACACTTCTCCCTCGCAGGCCATTTGATGCAGCTAACACTACATGCTATCTCTCCCAGGCGAGTCAGAGCGTGCACAATTGTAGCTTTTGACAACGGGCTAATTTCCCATTAATAGTATGCCAATGCGATCTATACGATCAATGCCGACTCCAAAAATCCTTCGTCTGTTTACATCTACAACGCGGCTGCAAAATCATGGTCCATGCAGGCTGTCGAAGCTGGTTCTTTCGACTATACATCTTTTGGTGCTATTCTGGACCATGACACAAACGTCTTCTGTAAGTTTATGCCGTTTCCACGTACCTTGTTTTGTTGACATGCCGTCACAGATGCGTTGTCACAGGGAAACCTCTTCTCTCTAGATATGGGTTTACTCAATGCGGCCAATAGTACGCCATTAAACTGGGTCAACGATGAACAGGCGCCGTACCCCTCGGGCTACGTTCCAGTCATGGCTCTTGCGCAAAATCACATTCATTTTCTAGACGTCCCCAGCGTCCCTGCTGGGAGCGCAGACATTTTCGTCATTCACTGTGCGTTAATGTATTCTTATCGTCAGAGGAAGAGACACTAACAGTAGCACCAGACTCCTACTTCCAACCGCAGCCCCAGGCTTATCCACTCTCAGATGGGAGCACATTCCCTGCCACTTACGGGCAAGTCACCTCATTCTTCCAGGCAGACAACACAGTAAGCCCTATACCTTTTTGTATCTGAGATACATCCTCATGTAGTTGAAAGGTCCAGCAAGAGTTCGCCTTTATTCCTGCAGATTCCTCCGCCACGTACATAATCAATGTTGAGGTACGGCCCCTAATTTGACTAACTTATTCTCACTACTAATGAATCTGCAGACAAACACCACTCAGGCCCTAGCAGCGCCCACTACCAAAGACTCCAAAGCGACATACTTCGCCGGCGTCACAGCTCTTGTGCAGCTCACAAGCAATGGCACCGTGTCTTACCTCCCTTACCTTGAGGGTAACACGAGTACGAACACCGCTGCAACATGGGCTTCTGTGAGCAACCTTGCGACAGCTGCCCCACCATCGTCATCATCCTCTTCGAGTTCCAGCGGGTCGAGTGGCAATGCCTCCGGCACACACAGTACGACCAGTCCAGGCAGCACCACTGCATCTGGAGCCACTTTGGGCGCAAGCGTACAGTACAGCATACTCGTCACTTGTGTTCTGTGTCTCGCTGCGTTCGTGGTGTGAACACTATTTTTTTCCCGAACAGTGATGGCACATCTTTCTATGGACCCTTTACATACATAGCCGGAATCGATTCCCCACTGTGACCCAGCATAGGACTGTTTTTTTTAAAAAGTTTGACTTATTTGTGACCTTGCAATTTGAAGTCTATCGTCCGGCATAGTTCGCTTGTTGTGTTGTCTGACATGCTTTCTCTTCATTCTGGATAATTGTACAGTTTCTTCAAGGTTTTGTTAAGTCTGGTGGAGATTCCGTGCACTTGTTTCTTGTAGTCCAAGTTTCTAATGCTTCCAGCGGTAACTATACCAACGCGACTGGTACAAACGTCTTCGCAGAATACAGTTCTTATACTGGGACTCGCCCCGGAGTTATGAAATAGCAGCATCGCGTTATAAGGCGAAGTGCTCCTACAACGCCAGCGGGAAGTTGAAGGGTGACATCAGATCATGATATTGTCACGCACCCGGAAATATCTCCCTTTCAGTTGCACTGTCGGCACGCCAAGTAAAAACAATCCCATCACAATCCTGGTATGTGGTTAGAACTGGTTAGAATCTGTTCTGAGCTGTTCTGGTGTGTACATACGCTGCTTCAACACCAAATGTCTGAATTCCACCAGATTTTGTCGCCCATGGGACTTGGAAGTATGCTACGCTGAAGCCTGTGAATAGATTATGATGTGTAGTCAAATGTAGAGAAGCAATGAGAGTACCTACCACCGAGCACACGCGCCAGGTTGAGCAGAGCACTAATTTCTCCTTGACGCCGCGGGAAGCAATCATTACAATACGCATCTGAAACGAGTTAGCAACTTAGACAATATCCACAATTGATAGCGCGGCTCACAGATGGCAACTGTATTCACCATGACCGCTACTTCCGCTATCCCCCATCCTAAGATAAATGCAATTTTATTCAAATGCTGAACACCAGCTCCCAATGTCAAGAAGCCGCAGATGAATAGTGGCATTGCTGCATAACATGCCCTGCAGTACGCACGTCCGATCAGTAGCTGATAGGTGACAACCAACATTCTGCACCTGCCATAATCGACTTTCAGCCTCGAATATACCCTTATTCTTCCGAACAGTAAAGTTCATAATTCGATCATTCAGGAATCGCCCACCCAACTCTCCTAGAATTACCGCTAGCTAGCATGATATGAACACATTAGCATCTGCTAGTAACAGTAAGGCTCACGATCGGAGTCGCGTATGCACCAGCAACCCCAAATTGGCTGAATCCAAAACCAACTGGAGGAGGGGAGCCCATAAAAACGACATTCGTCACCTATCATCTTTAATTATCAAAGAACGCTTAAGCAACAAAAAGCAGCTCACATTGACACCAACTGAGAATCCGAAAACAAAGGTCTTGAATGAATACCAGTGAGGTTGAGACATTGCCAAATACTTTATTTGCGAACTCACTTCAAAAAATGCAACCAAGAAAAATTGAGGCCTCCATACAACGTTCAAACATGCCCATATAATCTCTGACCAGCGTGACCGATACTTGCCCATCTTATACCCCGTGATGCCAATCAGGGTCTCGAGTCGATATTGTACACCTGGTAATATTCGTCGTTGGTCGGGATCCAGATGGCGGTCGTACATCCTAATCATGACGTAGCATTTTACAAGATGGGTAGTGAAGTATAAACAACTTGCGTCTCTTCCATGAACAGACCGATTAGGAGTACAACGATGGCGCTGTAGAATGATCCAATTCCATAGGCCCATCGCCAGCTGTGCATGCATCAGTAGTTGTTTATCTAGGGAAGGGTAGACTTACCTCGTACGTGCTACGAGAAAGCCAAAAGCGAATGGCGATAAGAATGGGGATCTATGCTGAGTCATGAATTGTGTTAAATGCCAATGAACACATTAATAACATACATGATAAATCCGAAGGTCCAAATATTCAACTTTCGAGCTTGTAGATGGAATGGAAATATGTCAGTGACAATATACAGGCCCTTGAATCAAGTTCAGATGACGGTACCATGGATGAGGGCATGTAGGACGTACTGTGACTTGGGGACATGTCCTACTTATCCATAAGTATCACCGTTGTTAACTGAGAAACTTAGATTAGGTGCATACCCAAAAAATGCTGTCAAACAGCGCATTCCTTTCAAACGAAATGTGTCGGCATTCAGGTTATTCACCGCATATGAAATATTACCTGCGAAGGTAGCCAGATCTGGTGAAAAGGTAGCGCCAACGAGGAAGGCAAGGGCAAAAACCTAAATGCAGACTGTGATTCCAGCACTACAAAATGATCGTAAAAAGATACGTGCCTGTGTCCAAAATAGCACAGGAAGGCGACCGTAACGTCGTACGAGCATTACCCAAAAGATCCCACCCCATCCTTGTAGGAGGAAGAATCAGCCAATTGTGGGATTTCATCTCTTGAATAGCCGAAATCACCTAGCAGGAAAATGCTCCAGCTATTCTATTGTTAAGATTTCCCTTCACCAAAGAATGTAAAACTGCGCACTTGGATGTGAGATTATTGATAACACCTGTTGTTGTACTATATGTCTGTGCCAATCCAAAGATTGAAGCAATTCCTAGCGATGTCGTCAGACACTACAACAAGCATCGTAACGCGGACGCACCAATTCCTGAATCAAAATCGGGTATGCAGGCTGCCAGAGTGATAACAAGAAGGTGCAGTGCTTTACGCCGATCACTCCACTACTTCAAAAGTTAGCTCGTCTGAGAGCAAAATAGCAAACAATTCTCACATTCTGTGGGTCATTTGGATCGTCAGTAGGCTGTGGCCAGAGAATCGTGGAGCCGTCGGGGCTCAGTTTGAGCATCGAAGCCAGTGTCTCACCAAACTCGACCTTTGCCTGCCTAAAGTTAAAAGCAGGTGTGATCTTAGTCCTTAACTCGCCGCTAGAGGCCAAGATTGCGATTGGATCACGTACTGAGGATCGATCACCAAACGACCGGCAGCCTGCTCGTAGTAAGAGGCGGGGTCGAACTTTTCTGCGACCTCGACAACAATTTTATCTGAGTGTTCCTCTAGCTGGGGCATCGTGAGTCAGAGTCAGGGAGGTGGGACTGATGCCGCATGATAACTGCCCGAGGGACTTATACCCCGTATGTTGTAATCAAAGTTCACATGCAAAGATGGATGACTATTTTGGATATAAGCCCGTTTTGTCCAATGTCAGAGCGCGACACCAAGTCCCAGGCATAATTCAAATGTTCTGGAGATAGCAAGGGTAAATTCTTGAATTGCCAGCTCAGTGGGAGTTACCAAAGTGCTATTAGTAGTATTTGCAGCCAGTGTTGTGGGTAGAACTGACGTGTTCTACCAACCGGTTTGGCAGAACTCTGAAAAATTGCTGGCAGAACTTGGCAGAACTCAGGGTTGGCAGATAACTAGTCCATAATAATATGTACATTGCGTATGACTTACAAATGTGAAAACAGAGTTGGAGATGCTCTCGGCTGATTCTTCGTCCCAGAATATGGTCCATGCTGGTGGTTGCCCAGTGCCATCCCTAATCAACGGTGGCTTTGAGCATCTCGACAAAGTTGCCAACAGCTCTGGCCGCTACCTCTGGAAATGCAAGCACTGGTCACCTCGACAATAACCTGCCCAGCCCTATCATCCGCTACTGCAAGGATGGTGCTCCCGAGCTTCACCATGCCTCCACTTGCGGCAGAACCACAATATGTAGACAACATCCTTGCAGGTCCCAAGACCAAATCAGTTGATGAAATTGCTGAAGCATTTGTTGCTCTCGAAGCTCAGAAGAATTTGTGAGTATTGACAACATGGAGGTCCTTGGAGGGAAGGCATTCGATTTTGCCGAATTGGAGCGTGTTGACCAAGGGATAATACCCCAAGCTGCTGCAGATGAGGTTGATGCCATGAATCATGATGACAAGGATGATGGATGGGACGAGGCGTCGTTGATATCTTCGGTAGGACTGTCATTGACGTTGTAGATAGGAAAGTTTCACCGATAGAGTTATGCCACTCAGCAGAACTGGTTATTCTGCCGGTTCTGCCCACAACACTCACGTCGATTCCACGTGACACAATTGTCTTTAGGGCTTCTCCCGGACTTCCACTATCCCTGAAGAAATCATGGATGATGCCGACTTCGTTGCCCTGTCTACTCGTCTGCGTCGACGCATAGATGATGCATTCGATAGAGCCGCCGGAAACATCTCAAAATCATCAAATCCGCCTCGAAAGAAGCGTAAGCTTGACTCAGCTCAGTCTGGTGGATTCACCACTGTAGAAGACGTATCACAAGGAGGATTCTTGATAGAGGACGCTGGAGGTTTTCTACTTGATGAATACGAAGATCGCACTCCATCTCCGTCTCCAGACCCTATCTCCATATCACTCTCATCTATCCCAGCTGCACTTCAGTTTCTTGGACTCCCTTCAAATGACGAAGAGGTTCTTTCTGTGTTTCGAAATGCTGCGTCAGGCTGGGGAGCAAGCCTGGAGGGATCGAGTGAAGTCAGCCGGAAGGACTGGCGATCTGTGTGTGCTGCCCTTCTAGAGGGAGAAGACGGGGAGGGGAGTGACGATGGCGGACCTTCTGCTGCTCATTCCGAGATGATAGCACGCAGAGACCAGGAGAACGATAGTGGCCCGGACAGTGATGAATATCGCATGTCCGTCGATGGGGACTCGAGTGAACCAGAAGCATCTGACGAGGAATATCAAGATGATAAGCCTACCGCTGCTTCCGGATCGCGCAAACCCCAAAAGACATCCAAGTCGTTACCCACCGACGCGAGGCTTGATGCTAGTCAATTGAGCGCGAAACAAAAGGCTGAATGTCGGGAGGACTTCGCAAGGTTCTTTCCTGATGTGCCTGATGCTGAGCTGGACCGTCAGAAAATCATGATCAAGGACGTTACACGCGTTGCTAATCTGCTTAAGGAGAAGATAAAAGCTGAGGAAGTAAGCATTCTCATTGTCTATCGGCGTCCCTTGTCGACAGAATTGCCCTTCAGATTATTGCAATGCTAGATGCGTTCTCCACCTCACCAGATAAATCCATGAATCTTCAAGACTTTGAAAGAATGATGGTAGCGACAAAACTCATAAGGTATGGGTAATAATGAACAAAGCCTAGTTACAAAGTTCTACAAGTGGAGTGACACTTTGCAGCACATATGTGTGATAGATATCATCCGAGTGACAAATAATCTAAGGCCCTGCCGTGCCATAGTTTACAGGAGCAGCAGAACCTTGATTGAGAGCCTGGTAATGCCCGTTGCCAGTGTCTGTTACGTCACAGTCTCAGCCGCAGTTGCACAGAATGGCAAGGAGATTACGTACAATAGAACCCCCCGTACCCATACCTCTCTTCAGCTTGCATCTTCCTGTAGATGAGCCAAAAGGCGTGCTATGATAAGGAATTACAAGTCAGAGTCTGTCTCTTCTAGGAGATGGGTGGCCAGCGCACAATATGTCCGGGGAAATATCCCAAGCTATGCTGGCGATCAGGCCGTGTCATGATTTCGGTAATCATGGGAAACTCACATAGTCAAACATATGTTAATGAGTAAGTCACAGCTACAGCCGGTGATAAAAGCAGCGGCTGCAGGCGGAAAGATGATAGCAACCTGTTTAGTGGTTCAGTTCCCTGTGTATGTTAAGTGAATATTTTAGGTACGAACAAGAATTAAAAGGACGTCAGAGGCTTTGACCATACTAGTAGCGCGCAAGTAAGAGGTGATGCTGACGGCACTTAGCAAGTGGGGTCAGGCTTATATGCATGCGAAGAAGCGCAGCCGCTGCGGCCAGAACGCGAGGACCCCGGACCCTGCGACCTCTTAGGTTATAAATAGCAGCTCTTTATACCACAAATCTAATTAAACAGGACAGCGTCCATTAAGAGCGAGTTCTGCGAATGCCCTATCCAGAGAGCCCAATGATCATTTAGTTTATAGACGGGATAGCTCGTGTACTAGAACGATAACTGCAGGAAAACGAACAACATTGTATGAAAACCAGCCAAGGAAATGTGAAGGACGAATGAACGATGATACGATATGCGAGGATGATACTGCCGTGAAGAAAACATTATTACTGTGTAAGCATGCATATGAAGCAAAATGTTAGCGATGGAGAACACGAGGATACGGACTAACCACATAAACAACATAACAAAGAGGTAAAAATCAATGGGATCTCCTGTCCGCGAACGCACTGAAATGTGCACACGGGTAAGGGTATCAACTTCGTTCTAGAATGCTTTTTGAGAGAGTCACTGAATGCAATTCCAGCGATCAAGTGCTTTCCAATGCTGCTGGTCGTCGTTCTGGCGCCCATGAGCCTTCTGCCTCTTCGCCAATGACAAAGACAATGTCTTCGTCGTCGTCATCCTCCCCATATGTATCGCCTTCTTCTTCTATTTCACCATCCTGAACTTGGGCGTAAGCGACCTGATCGTCCTGAGGCTCTGTTGCCTCAGATTCAATCGGATGGCATACAATGCTCCTTGGAGCATTGGGTAAGACGAACTGCTTCCACTGCTCCCTGGTCATCCGAACATAATCACCCTTGACCTCAGTCAGGCTAGACAGGTTGAGTACATCGCGCACGAGATTGACATCTGTGGTGAGCCTTTTTACTCTGTTGAATGAAGCTATCAGTGAAATGGGTATCCATCCCTGATCATCCATCTGTGTAACATGGCGGTACTTGTCAGAAACATGAGATTCCCATTGACTATTGAACTCACCCGCTGCCGGAGGAAGAAGTCCTGTGCCATGTTCTGAGAGCTCAGATAATACTCCAACTGGGTAAGAAGACATGACCGTGTCGTGTCCGAAGGAAACGGTAATGCCGACTGTGGCATAGGGATGGGAACTGCACCATTCACAGGTATGGTGACTGGAACGGGGTGGTATAATTCGTAATCGGGAGGTGTATAAGATGGTATCTGGACGTAACCGTTCATATAACCGGCACCAGGTAGCGGCAAAGGATTAAACTGTGGAGGTGGCGTGAGAGAAGATATGGAAGATCGTTGCTGGTGGTGGTAACCCCCACGGCCAGGATTTCGCCCTTGGTAGCGACCACCGAATCCTCGCGCTCTTCGACCACCATAAGCGCCCCGTTCGTGCGGCCCATGCGAATTAACCCAAGAGCCTCGACGGGGTCGCCCACGTCCAAACTCTTTGACTTGGTCCCACAGTTCTCGCTCTTCATGTGCCTCCTGCCACGTGTGCTGGGTATGGATCTCCTGTACTCCAAGTTGTAGTTCCTGTTCCTTCTGCAGCTGTATCTGTACCTGCTCCTTCTGCCACTCGAGCTGTCGCTGCCTCTCCCGAGCCTCCTTGGCGCGGCGAATGACGTCGGTGGCATTATCTGTACCACTCACGTCGCCGAATCCATATCCGTAATCCTTGACCTCCCAGACGTCGCTCGTCGTAGAACCGTCCTCAGACTTCATCATTGAAGGTCCATTCTGTGTTTCACTAAGTGGCGACGTGACAGGTTTCTCATTGCTAGGGGGCTGCGCCACGGATGTCGCGGCAGGCGGGTGCTGGTCAGGTAGAAGAGCGACTGATTGCGCAGGTTCAGCGGGTGGAGGTGGGGGCTCGGATGACGTGCTCCGTGAATCCTCCAGTGAACTAGCTTCGTTCAGCCTGTCAAACTTCGCTGTCGTTCCGAACACCCACTTCTTACCAGGTGCTGAAACATCTTCCCCAACAGCAGTATTCGGTTGTTCGTCGACCACTTTACACCCTTCCTGGGGTGCACCATCGATTGCCTTCACATTGTCTGTAGCTTCCGCTACGGGACTCGCAGAAGGCCTCGAAAGACTCTTGGTCGAATGTTTTCTATGTCCTTGACGAGGTGGCACTGGTTCGCCAGGTGGAATACCAATATAAAAGCCAGAGAACTGTTCCGCTATTCGCTCAATGGATTTCTTGCCTTCTTTTCTCGTAGCCTCCTTTGCGTTCGGCGTCTGACGGATGCGTTCATGAGTCAGGTCGATACTCCCGAAGACCATATTTCGTGAAATAATAGCAGGAGGCAAATGTGAGTCCTGCGAGCTCTCATACGAACGCTCACTCTGCGTCAAACGGGTTTTTGGTAATGGCTCCGTCGTGTCTGGAAACGATGGGTTGGAGAATGACGAATGCATCGGCGCAGGCACAATATATTCATCCTGCAATAACGGGGTAGAAAAGCCCGGAACGGGGCGAGGGTGGATTGGAGAAACGAACCCATCCCACGGAATACGCGAATGACAGTATCCGCATGTCGTTGTGTATGGAGGATATACCGGGTATGGCGGGGTACCAGCTCCAGAGGGAGGACGCGAGCCCGCGTACGTAGGAGAGGTGTGTCCTGAAACGGGATTTGCATAGTACGGATGTCGAATGGCCGAAAGTAGCGGCGATAGCCGTGCAGAGTGCAGTGGTACGTCAATAGTGGGTGGTATGGGCGGAGACCTGAAATAATGCGATGCAATATCGGGAGGATGAGAAAAAGTGTGATGGTGGTATGTAGCCCTCTCTGGGACCCTTGAACTCATGCGCGGTGGATTATAGGGAACCTTTGGAGCCTCATGACGAAGGTCATATACTACAGTCAATTCGTCCTCCGGCAGTCGCCGTCCTCGGACTTGTAGCCGAGGACTCGAAGCCGAACTCCCAGCTCGACTTTCTACTCGGGAATAGGGCACCGAGTGCGAACCTGTGGAGTTCCCCTCGAATACGCTTCTGCTGTTCAGCCGAGACATTTGAGCTGATGGTGGTCTTGAATCACTTTGATGTCGGGTAGAATCAATGCTATCTGCCGAACATAAATGTGACGAGCACCATCATACAATCAGCATGGTCTGAACATATCGAGAAAACCCATAGAATTGTGAAAGTAGGGTGCTTAAAAAGGCGAAAGGTAAGGAGTCGATAAAGAAAATAACGCACTCTTTCTGGAAATATTAGCTGAATTTGAGGAATTATATGCACCCGCGTGACTTTCCGAACTTCGGGGCTTCTCGCCGCCCTCATTTCCTCCAAGGTCAATAGATGGAGGTTTTGCGACCTCTTGCCAGTCGTCAGCGCCATTAAGTAGACGGATGGACTTGGAGGATGAGTGTCGAGAAAGGTGTGAAGGCATGCGCACGATAAAAGGATCATGGTCATTATCGTCTCCATTGAGAGACATCGTCTGTGATGGACTCGAACGAGATGTGGAAGTCGATGGCACAGGGGAAGTACCCACGCCGGTAGGTCTTAGCCTGTGAGGGACTAAAGGCGTTCCGACAGAAGATGTGACTATTGCCCGAGGTTGCCTCTGAGGTTGGTGTACGTGTAGATGTGCAAGCGCCATCTGCTCTTTCAAACGTTCGGTCCATACGTTCATAGCAGGCGCGGCCTTTGGTACGTTATTGGCATTCGGATGCACATGGTTCGTTGGTCCGTTGTGGTCCTCTACGATGTTCTGCGAAGATGTTTCGGTATGGAGTTCTGGAAAATCAGAAGTGCCGGCCTGAGATCCGCCTATCGCTTCGATCGAACTAAGAAATTTGGGTAATTGGGACGTAGCATTCGAAGGTGGTGAAGAAGAGGAAGATATCCCAGACGCGCCAGAGACGGTTGAGAAGTCTCCAAGAGAGTTCCGAACAACGTTAGAACGAGGAGAGTGAGCCTTTTTTACACTTTCAGCATAAGAAACTGGAGGGTTTGTCAATGGTGCAGGTGCTGACGAAACCATCTGCTTGCTTGCAAACGTTCCTGAAGTGACTGACGCGAAATCGATGATTAACAGTCAAGTAATTGACTAGCTGCGAAAGTCAATGGTTATTCGAGAGATGTTTGACCTTTAGAAATGGTAAGAGATGGGGGCCAAAACAGGTTGGTCGTGTTTGATATAAACTAGGGGATATGGAAGGTAGTAGGGGGAGGCGATTTCGAGGGGGTTCAAGCACGCGCTTGTCTACATAATAATTTGACAATGGCCCCTACACCCATATCGGCACTTCCCGTTCAATGGTGTCGGCTACAACCGAGCCTCGACTGAACCGATCGAGCCTAAGGCTAAGCATCTGATTCATCCCATCAATCACGATCATATTATGCTTCTTGTCCAGACATTGATAAACCGTTAATCTCTCTCAACCTCCTCACCATATCCACCTCATTACCATCACGGCCGCCGCATCTTGGACAGCTGATGCTTTTCTGTCCTGTAATTGTATTACGCCCACCGTCTCCCATTTCACGCATAGGCCCTTCGCAAACCTCGGGTCGGATCTTTACGTCCCAGTCTTCTAATCAGCAAATCAACTGTGTTCAGCACAGAAAATAAATCACTATCAAGGACTGTCTTGTTCCAGGTGATGGTGGCAATCTGTGTGTACCGCCGACACAACTAGAATGGGTTCTCTATTATTGTAATCGCCTTTGGAACATTGAGATAAATATACTGCGCACAAGGAAATCCTTTCCAGAGAGGAACGGCCCGTGGACGCCTGGCCGGACAACCAGCTGTCAATATTGTCTGTCTGCTGCTCGCACGAAGAACTATCCATTCATTCTTGGCGGACGCAAATAACGAGCACTCTTGCGCGTGCACGCTTCACTCACACAGTGCTCCCGAAAATGCACAAGTAACATCCTCGGATGTATGCTTGTAATGAGGTCAGGATAACCGTTGCCTCGTAGTCTTCTTGCCACTACTCACGAATGGTGGGAGTACGTGGATCGTTCGAGTTTCAAGCGGATGTTCGCGGTTGCCTGCCTGCTTCTATCCAGGCTACTTGGCTTGATATCCACATTCGCTCCGAGCACCATTGGTCTTCATCAGCTCTTCCACTGAATGTTCGTATGAGATGTAATAAACACGGATCTGCAAGATCGTAAACATCATGTCCGCAGTGCACACAATGACTACTTGCCTTAGGGTTGCCGTTCTAAGCTACATCTGCGACAAACAATAGCTTGCGGAGGAGTCCGACAGCCCCACGCCATCAAGCGTGTCTTAGTGATAGAGGTTGGATAGCGGCAGGAATTGATCTCGCTTGACATATTAGATACCCGGCTATTACCTGTGTCTTTCAGGTAATTTGCTATGTCCGGCGAAAGGGGCCATTTGGAAGACAGGACATTCCGGTGCCTGAGGGGGATCGTACGACTATTGAAGTACGAGATGCTGTGGATAGTCTGAGGAGGTTACCTATTTGAGCATGGATTGGCAAGGGACATAAGAAAATATCAAGTCAATGAGAAACATGATAAGTAAAAGTGAATCACACCAATGGCAGCGGAAAAATCCAGCAGAGTGTCGATGTTAACAATGAATTCGTGTAGAATGAGGCTCAGCAGCATGCAAAACAAAGTTTGGTCCTGCCCCAAATCAACGAATAGCCTTTGCTGATAGCTCTAGGTTGCATGTGCCATCTATATCGCTGTGACACGAGCAACAAGGAACAATTGACAAAAGATGTGATCAAAGTACAGACCCAAGGACAACTGATTTCCGGTACAAACCTTCCACAGAATCGCCGTTAATCAGAGGTGTTTCCTAGGCGTAACGATGACTAGGCGTGTTAGCGGCTCACACACCATAGGTGCGAATGTGTACGTCAGGAGTCGACGTAATTAGTCCACATATTGTAATTGCAATTAGTCAAGCTGTGGTGTTTGGGCGCGTGATCCAGAAACTCTGGGAGGAGCACAAGGCGTTTGAGGGGCCGTGTCCCTTCGTGTCCGATAACCAGCGTGCGCACTCGTTGCGAGGCACGAGACATTGCAAGCCTGTACCGATTTCTTGGTATGAGAGTTGAGCGTTCGGTCGGGAGTTTCAAATCATATATTCCCCATGCATGGAATGGTGTTACATATCTTGACAACTTACTTGTGAAGTAGAAGGGTTAAAGGCCGTGGATGAATGGATGCATCATTATCGAGGCTTGCTGTCATCGATACTCTAATAAGGGGGCTAGTGTTTCCCCTAGACAGGCGGTGACCTTGGTCCTTCTTTTGATAAAAGGCAGGACGGTCCGACTTGTTGTAGTCACAGCAGTCATATAAAT
This sequence comes from Suillus subaureus, assembly GCF_016647635.1. Classification (NCBI taxonomy): domain Eukaryota; kingdom Fungi; phylum Basidiomycota; class Agaricomycetes; order Boletales; family Suillaceae; genus Suillus; species Suillus subaureus. Next base: position 28,769 of record NW_024538623.1, read on the forward strand.
CGAGAACGATGTGCTTGAAAATGTGTTGCGCATGAGAGACCACTGCTAGCAGCGAGGTCCTTCTGCTTAAAGGTCTGGGGGTGACTAAAATGGATATGCATTATGTCTTAATAGCTAGGCGATTGGAACTAATGACACTCACTCGCATTTGAGCTTGCTTGCGCGAGACTGGTGTCACATCCCATCATCCATGCGCTTCAAATTTCACTTGCCTCCTACCATTCGTACTTGAGCTGATTTGTACTCAGTGTCAGTCACCGTACTGCAAAATAAATGCTTAGGGCCACATACACTCGTGGCCCAACCATCCTCCGAAACCTCTCCGTCTTACATTCAGTGCGCCTCCCACCCCTCCGCGATATGTCCCACAAGCCCATTCGAACCTTGCTCAACGCCAACGAGGAGTGGGCACAGAGCGTAATAAAGGATACGCCTGATTTTTTTGCTCGGTCAGCCACCGGCCAGAAGCCCAAGGTATGCCCATCGCACTGTTTTTAGCCACGTTTTCAAAGTTCATTTTAGATCCTTTGGATTGGCTGCTCTGACTCGCGAGTACCGGAGTCAGTCATCACAGCATCTAAACCTGGCGATATCTTCGTGCACAGAAACGTTGCCAAGTACGTATGAACAAAAATAATCAAAATACGTGTTATAATCATAACATGTAACTGCAGCCAATTCCACCTCCATGATGACAGCGCGCTCTCAGTCCTCACATTTGCTATCAAAGAAATTGGCGTCGAACACGGCGAGTTTCTTACTGCTCTCATGATGAGGTCGATCCTCCCTCTAACGTGTACACGCCTTCAACAGTCGTTCTCGTCGGTCACACCAACTGTGGAGGTGCTATGGCTTGCATAGAAGCAGCCAAAGACAGAGCCGCTAACCCTGGCTTGTCCACCCCACTTACGCGCTGGCTGAGCCCCCTCACCGCACTCGTTCAATCCCTCGACCTTTCTGCGTGCTCTGCGAGCGAGGCGCTGAACAAGGTTGTTGAAGCCAATATCATCAAGCAAGTCGACAATATCTGCAAGTCGGAGCCTATTATCACTGCGTGGGCAGACCCGGATGCGAAGAAAGTCACTGTACACGGATGGATGTACGACCTTGCTGTGGGACGCATCACAAAGCTCGTCGTCCGGGACGCTCAAGCGTGACGAGAATAGATTATACATTGTTCATCTTTGATACCAGTACAATCCCCGAGGCTATGCGCCAGATTCATGGTCTTCGATGCATTCTTTGCTAGGTTTTCTGAAAAATGGCTCTACATGTCGAAGGTGTTTCTGGAATTATGCATATCTCTTCCGACATTGCAGGCAAGTAATATTTAAAACCATTTTGATTTCTGAATCGCGCTCCCGGAGCTCAGCATCCAATGATTGCAATGCTATTGCTGAATATTGTGACCCAATTAAGATTGCTGCGATGGCCGAAACTCGGGGATGCTTAGAGTATCATTCCCGCGAGCGATTGATTTGATGTAGACTCTGAGGTAGTGATGGGTCCCGCGCTCAAATTGGGCATTGCATTGGAACTTTATTGCTAGATCGGCACCGAGGCGATATCCGAAAGTCTAACTGCGAAGGCAGGCAATTCGGATCTTGTCCAACTGTGTTTAGAACTTACGTAGTCCGGTACGCTCGAAATTGCTGCGCAGATACAGCTGATGGGCCGACTAGTCCAGTCATAGCGCCGATGGCACAATGTCCTCGATTTAACAGCAACACCAATGATGTGATGATCGCTTAGCTGATATCTGCGCAAATCAACATCCTCATCTCATCTCAATTGCATAGATACGCTACACTATGTAAGGCAGGGCACGTTGAGGCCCGCATGGCTTGCCCTGTCCCAACTCCACAGTGCATCACAAGAAGCCAAGTCTTTAAGTATAGGCAATCTCCAGCAATGACCCCGCAAGGAGCCAGCCTTTTTGTCAACCTCGACAAAGAGCGTTGAGACTCTTCCATAATTAACATCCAACCCACAAGGACGCTGAAGGTCCCGTCTCCTCTTAACTAGCGAGGGCACGTTGAGGCCGTCATGCAGCAATCGATACGTTTAGTACCTATAGAAGGGGTTGGTCAATGTACGACGACAAAGTGCATTTGTCTAACCTGTAGTGCGAAGCTTTGTATGGGCCTTGGACGGGGATGTCGAGGTACTTAGATTGCTCAGAACTAAGCTCAGTCAACTTGACGTTGAGCTGAGCCAGGTGAGCACGAGCGACTTCCTCATCCAGCTCCTTGGGTAGCATGTGAACGCCAAGGGGGAATTTCTCTGGGGTGGTCCAAAGAGCAATCTGAGCCAACACCTGGTTCGCGAAGGAGCAGGACATGACGAAGGACGGGTGGCCGGTGGCACAACTGGTAATTCACCATAGGTCAATTACAAACTAGAAGATTGAATATGGAATCAACCAACCCCAAGTTTACGAGACGACCCTCAGCGAGGAGGATGACGTGACGGCCAGAAGGCATTGTGAAGCGGTCAACTTGAGGCTTTACATTGACAGCCTGCTTGGCATTGGCCTTCAACCATGCGACATCAATCTCGACATCGAAGTGACCAATGCTATCAAAAAGTGAGTTCTCATCACCAATGTAATGGATGTTGTACGCACTTGCAAACGATAGCATCCTCGGGCATGACCAAGAAGTGCTTGGCAGTGATGATATCACGGTTACCAGTGGTAGTGACGAAGACGTTTGAACGCGGAGCGGCATCCTCCATGGTCGTCACCTCATAACCAGCCATCGCAGCTTGCAGCGCGTTGATGGGGTCAATTTCCGTGACGAGAACGCGCGCGCCGTATGTACGCAGAGATTCGGCACACTAAAACGATCAACCATCAATGACAGCTGGGCGAAAACGAAGAAAATATTACTCACTCCCTTGCCGACATCACCGTAACCGGCGACGACAGCGACCTTGCCGGCAAGCATGACATCAGTGGCACGCTTGATACCATCGACAAGGGATTCCCGACATCCATAGTAGTTATCGAACTTGGATTTCGTGACGGAGTCGTTGACGTTGATGGCTGGGACCTTCAGTCGGCCTTCACGGAAAGCCTTGTACAGGTGGTGGACACCTGTAGTAGTCTCCTCAGAGAGACCCTTGATGTCTTTATTCCGGCAAAGTCAGAGATATGTTGTCACATAAATCGACATACAAATCCTTACTCTTCAAGTATTGAGGGTATTTTTCGTGGACAAGGGTGGTGAGATCACCACCATCGTCAAGAATCATGTTCAAGGGCTTGCCACCAGGGAAGGCAGCAAGACTCTGTTCAATACACCACTGGTACTCCTCTTCAGTCTCGCCCTTCCAAGCGAAAACAGGGACTCCAGTTGCAGCGATACTATAAAGTCATGGTTAAGATATTGATATCATAAGGTGAGATATGCGCTCACGCAGCGGCGGCATGGTCCTGGGTCGAGAAGATATTCTACCAGTGGAAGTGAGCGCCTTGCGATGATCACGTAACTATGGACACCTACACAAGACGACCAGGTGACTTCAGCACCGAGAGCAGTCAATGTCTCAATTAAGACGGCGGTTTGAATGGTCCTGTAGAGTATAAGGACTTCCCCAACAATTAATCGTCGTTCGAACTCACATATGCAAGCATCCAGCAATACGAGCGCCAGAAAGAGGCTTAGAAGGTCCGTACTAAAGGAAGAGGGTCAAAAAGGAATCCATTAACGATCTCGAACAAAGTACCTTTGATCTCATGAACATCAATCCTGGCATTTCATGCTAAAAGACGCGAAATCGGTTGACAGACGATCGCGAAAAGCAAGGCAAAACTTATACCTCAGCGATCTCGATCTCCTTGCGACCGAATGCTGCGAGAGAGACATCTACAGGAATACTCGTTCGGATCGATCAAGGTGAGCCAAAATGATAATCATACCTGCTACTTTGAAGACCATCTTAAAGTATTTCTGAGAGATGATATGATCGATGATGGGAGAAAGAAAATGAGTGAAACAAGATGGGAATCCGACTTTTTATCTCGAAAACCGTGCACGTGCGCTAATCAAGGAATTTCCATACAAGGTGCGTGGGAGTTCATCGTTACAGTCTTGACATAGTCCCACTCTATCCGACGTCCCTCAAATCTTCTCTCACAGTTTCTAGAGTTCATGCACATGGCCTTCCATGAAAAACCTGATAAGGTGACGGAGACTCAGAGAAAGAAATGTCGACTATTGGAAATAGGTATGATAAATGCCCCACAGAGTCATCGTTCTTGAATAACTAGCGACGTGTATCTTCAAGTGCAATATACATGTGAACCAGAAGAGCTTCCTAGTGGAGAAGTTCGCCCTCGATGCTTTCCTATCCCTCGCATCTTTAGAATGTTCGTGTGAACACTGCGCCTCAAGAAATTAACATGATGTTGACGTGGCTATATTCTCAGATGCCCTGACCGTCCGGCCGTGGAAATCACGAAACTTATCAAGATCGACCTCAAGACAGGAGAGATTGAAATGCCAGACGAGTCTAGGTTTGTTATCGGATGATGTATCGTGACCATCTATTCAGTCTATCCAATACAGTTCCCTTCTTCCAAAGGGCAAGCACTGGCGAGACATACGTCGATACAACCCTGAAGCCAAAGCTGGATCGAGTGATTGATCGATTTCAAGCCTTCAAGACCACGCAAGACCTAATCCACGGGTTTCATACGATCCCCCACGGAAGCTCCACCCCCAAGGCTCAAGACCTTGCGATTCATTTCTGGCATATGTTGTTGAGTGCTTTGTCCTTCGGGACTTCAGTTCTCCGAATGGGTTGACTTTTTGCGTTCAGTATCGTATGAATTCCAGCTATGGCTATAATTGATTGACTGTCAGAAGCCTCATTTTTGCTTCTATGGATACTTCAGGTCATCAATGTTTCCCATGTTTCAGCTTCTGGTGTGTATTATTGTCCATCATCGTTTCTGTTTGTTCTTGGTCACACTCCGACTAACCGGCTATGATGGTTGATAATACGTTACAACATCTAAATGCATAGGTCACAATTTCTACATGCGACATTGACACTGCCTGTGGAGCGTTTCATGGCATTGTTGGTAGTAATAATACCTCAGAATTTCCTCCCTTCCCAAGTTCCAACCAGTTGATCAAGTCAATGTCCTTTAGTTATTGTGTAAACTGCAGTTGGACGACAAGCGTGTACTATTCAATTGTGCTAAATGCTATACAAACTTTGTACGAAGATCGGCGTCGACTCGGGATTGCCAGTCTAATGCCGTCCATGACATGATCTACACGGCACAGCTGAATCTCATGGTCGTATCGTTCCAGTCGTCCAAGAGAGCTTGATCCTGATTGTCCGCACCGTCTGATGGTAAGTACATAAATCCAAGATCACATAGCGTTGGTTGTGTTGATTGGACTTGCCAATCAGGACAGTTTTGTAGCAGTTAGCAATTACCATTGCCACCGTCGACTAGTTGACTACTTCCACGCACATAATTTATAAATAAGCTCTGCCTCAAATTTTGCTATCATCTGCTATGCAGAACTCCCGATCTATGGCGCCGCGGCAGTGCACTGTGTCACTGCAATTCATTTGTCGATGATCGCATGCCGTGACTTCCAGTCCGGCGTTTATAACTGGCCATCAAAAAATGTTTGACAAAGCGCTTAGCCTAGCAATGGTAGTCTTCAAAGGTGTTATCAATGCTCCCGTACAGCCCGTCGCAGGTGTTGTGCTTGAAGTCGTCAAGACATGTCATGCTGTGAGTTCATGGTCGGTCGTATCACACATTGCTTCGCAACTACTAACAGTTCCATCGCGATACTCATCCTAAGGTCTTTAGCCCATTCCCTTGTACTGGGGGCTCTGTCCGTTGCTTGACTTACTGAGGCTCTAACTTCTCCTCCAATCTTTGCCTTGCCAGCCAAAGGTCGCGTGATCAACACTGCCTGGCCCTTGTAGATATGTTCCACACATTAAATCGGTTCGAAGGCGTCCAGGGTGGTCATCCCGTGGATATCAAGTGCGAGGCTATAGAAGACACGCCATTGAACCGGCGTCTCCCTTCAAATTCTACCTGCACCTTCTCAAATACTCAACATTGCACTGTTTCATCCTCGCCTGTTGCCCTCCGGCGTTATTCCTCTCCTGGTGCTCCCTCGAGACGAACGCACTTTCAATCCTCAAGTCTTCGACAGGCTCACTCAAAAAGGGATTCTCGTAAAGTATCTGATCGCAGTGTGACCATGTCCCATCCTTTTTCTTCGAGGGGAACGCCTAGTCGGATGCTTTACTCTCAATCGGATTCCCCTGGGCGGAGGTCCGCGGACAATGGGCAACGCGTCATGCAGTCACCGCCTTACACACTGCCAAGCGCTTTTGTCCAAGTGAGTCCCTCTCTCCAGTCTCACTGCCATGTTCACAGAACGTACTTCTCGCTCTCGCAGTCTCATGGAAGCATGGATATAGGCCCACAAGCGTCTGGTTCCAGCTTGGCTCCGACGTCAAGCCTGTCTGGTGCCGTCGGGGATATGAATATTCCCCCGCACTTATGGAATACTACAACCAGACCTTACTCAAATGCTCCTACATCTTGGGTGCCCGGTGCTCACAATATGTCCAATATTCCGCCAAACATGCAATCCCATACTCATTCTACCGTCCCTTACAATACCACACCTACCACGGATCTTAATACTGCATCACACCCTAACCATCCATCAGCCACACCAAGGTCCCCGCCATTTGCGCACACCTACCCAAGTCAAATGACATTCCAACAAGACCGTTCTCCTCAAAACTCTCCTGCCGTTATGCTGGGCCGCCCAGGATCTCGGATGTCATTTGATCAGGCTCGCCGCCCTTCGCAGGATGCCACGGAAGAAGAAAATAAATACCTTCGAAAGAAGGTGAAAGACCTTGAGCTAGCCAATGAGAAAGGCCGTCAGCGTATCAGGGAGCTTGAAGCAGAATTAGCTGGTCGGAGCATTTCTGACCCTTCAACCAGACACCCAGGGCCGTCCATGAGTACAGCTACCACTGCAGGGTCTAGTACAATGCCCGCCCCTCTAGCCATGCAGGCATCCTGGAAAGCTCGGACAGACGCTCGCATACGGCTTTTCTGTTCGTTGAATCGCGCTGGAAACGCGTTATGCTCCTGGCACGATTCGCGTCGGGAGCGTCGAATATACCCACCCCGTATGGCTCCTACTGGCTATTTAAACTGTGGTTGCACACATGAAGAGGCGCTTTTTGAAGAAAGTTTGTCTCGTCATGGTGTTGGCAGCTACCATCCTGGAGAGGCCGTCCGTATGGACCCTGCCCTTCGTAACCCTCTTCTCAAAGTACTGCAGGAGCGATATGGATACAGGGATGGTGACTTCGAAAGAGATCCGACTACGGGGGATTGGAAAGAGGGGGAGGGAAGCACCTCGTGGGAGCAGAAACTGCTCTCAGGTGCTTCAAACTCTAAGAAAAGAGGCGACGATCGTCGGTAAGTCTTGGTTATTGTAAATATTTATGTTATCTACATCTTCCCGCATTACTGTGTGACCACTTTTCTTTCAGATTGCATACTGTATCCATATTCTTGGGTCTCGCTTTTAGTCTTGTCTACAATTGCCGATTTGGCATGCTCATTCATTGACGCTCATACACTTAATTATGGTCTTATATCTCGAACGTTATACCCGTAGACAACTTATAATTATGTAGATTACATCGACTCGAGACTGTATTAGAATTGACAGATGATTCATCAATTGAACCGTACGTACTGCTTGACGATTAATATTGGAGTTGGTCTTCCCCTAGTTACACAAGAGTAGCAGAAGGACAGTCGGAACAAAGAGTGAATCGAGAGCAGTAAGATCATCGTGAATCACCACAGAGTAGTCTGCAAAAAAAATTCGAATGAATTAACGATGACTGTGCCGCATTGTGCATTGCACAATGCTGCAAATGATCGAGTCATGTGCTCGATTCAAAATGCTGCTACTACTTAGACTGTCTATCATGATTGCTTACATGGCATGTTCATGACCACAGCCAAGTTATGTTTCTGCGCTCGAGTTGCTTCTTTTTGGACTTAGATCAGATCAGCAATATTCAGCATTACGGATATGGTTTCAAATCTCCAACTGTACAGCCTACTAATTCGAGTCTCGCCGATGATGATCAGCGCGCGAGCCCACAGCCACCCATTTAGTAGTTTTCCAGTGCAGATCATGCGTTCATGCACTGCACGCACTATATCTTGCCTTGTGCGCACCTCAGCCTGCACCATGAGGGCAGCACCGGCTTTGTTTCAACTTTTAAACTTCAATGGACAACGTGAGGCATAAACAAGCATGTAAATTATTTATATATTTATATTTCATGTACTTAATTCATCATCACTAGATCATCATCAGTGGCACTGGCAGAGCCCCTGTGCTCTCTTTTGTCAAGGACATCAAGCAGGACGCTCAAGCGACTCCAGGATTGGATGTGGCAGATCATGATGTGTCTATGACAGTTGGTCCAGTATTTGCATGCTCTCCCTTGGGCGAAGCGCTGACTAAGCCCGGGCCTCTGAACCGGACGCCTTCAATATTTACTTAGTGAAGGTTACTTTACCAGCTTATCTCTAGAGTCTTGCCTCTACTTCCTCGGGATCCCTCAAGCTAGGCCAACGTTTTTGCTGCTCGCGTAAAATTATATACCAGCATACCGATGGCAAAGGCTTCCAGGCTCATGACATTCACATTCCTCGTCAGGTGCTGCATCGCCTGGTCATGGTCGCGTCAATCTCCGGATCAACTACGCATCATTCAATCTGTCAAGCATGATACTCAAGCCTTTTCATCTCAGATGCACGGTAGTTTTTGTGGCCCTTGTATTATCGTATGTATAACGCTCTCTTCCCCAGCTGAGCTATCCCACGAAGAGATCGACCTGATTTCCAAACACTCTGGTAATCAAGATCTTTGGCATTCCATGAAGGACAGGAATCTCATAATTTTCAGGTGCATTCGATGGATATATGCGTAAAAATGACTGCTTTCAAGAGGCCGCAAGGCACGCTCAAAGTCGTTGCGAGGTATCTCATATGAGCGAGGACGAACGCATACAAGGTTTTCTCGGTCTGATGTGCACAATTTGAGACCTTCCTTATATTTCTAGTTGCTATCAGGCTCACCCTCTGTGAACTTGCTACCGCCCGCCACCATACATCACCTCTCGAGTGTTCTCCATTTATTAACAATGTCGAACCACACATTCCACATCATGCAGCAGGTGATTGTGTCGAGTGCGTCACTGTCGACAAGGTATAGGCGAATGCTCATTGATACCTAGCGCACTCTCTCGGAGCGCTCAATTTTGGTCTAGCTACTCTGGGTACCTGCGAGAAATCCGTGAGGCTGGGTCACTTCTTGGCTGTTCTGTTAATAGTTGCGATCAGCCCAGCTCTGCTTTGCGTTCCGTCGATTGGATGGAAATTGGTGCGTTCTAGCGGAGATGGCAGCTGTGACTCTCACGTTTCACTCCTCAGACACCGCAAAGGATATCTATAGAAACATAACGTTGGAGAAACTTGCTCTGATTCGGTTTTTCCGTGAACAGCAGAATGGATTCACAGCTGCACATCAGAACTGGGAGCGATCATCTACAGTCAGCGGAGTCCTCTAATAAGCATAGCTGCGCAGTTGATTACGTCTCACAGGACTTACGCGATCTCGTCAGTGTGTTGAAGTCGACTAGCGGTAATATACGCGACATTGCAGATGTGACATCCACTTCCATCGTTCAAAATACACAATCAGTAGGTGGTCTTCTGATCTCTTTGGCACGTTTTATTCATGGGGCACTTGCAGCTGTTTACAAAGATGGAAGCCACTTTGTCAGTCATCAACCAGCGCAGCTTCGACGATCATATTCGTTCATTGGACAAGGTAACATATCTACAGCTTATCAATGAAAGCTAACATTCCTAGGTTGATCGGAGGATTGATGACCTGACATTAAGCGTATTATTCTCGTTCTCTGGGCTTTCAAAGCGTTCCTGAAGGAATACACAGCATTCAAAATCCATGTCATCGCTACTATCACTCGTCGAATCGCGTTTAACCACTGAAATTGAAGCAATTGCATCATTGATGTTAGAGCAGAGCCTTCAATCTCGGGTAGTCGCGGTGCGGTCGTCTGAATACTCTCCCTAACATTCTTCTAATCAAGCTCCCAGGATCAAGTTCAGCAAAAATGGTCCGCGCTTGACGCGACTTTCATTGCTATGCAAAATGTGATCGGGTTTCTTCTATTTTGGTCGCAAGTTGACAACATTTGCAATTTAGTCCTTCCACGACCTGCAGGGCGTGATCACAAGGCTTACATTCTCTTTGGACACCTCTCTTTCCCAAGTTGTGCATGTGCAAGAGATCCAGCGAGAGGTGGCAGAGTCTGTTTCGCTTCTTGACAACAGGATTTCCCAGCTCACAGAAGTGACCCACCGTGAACTTGAAACAATCAATCAGACGGCCCTTGCCCTCATTGATACCTTTCAGCGCAAGTCAAAACACGAAGCTTGGCTAATTCACCTGCAGTGGCTTTTACGTTTTGTCGAACCCAGTTTGTGTTGGTATTAACTGCGCTCTTTTTTTCTGACATCCCAATGTTAGCTTCATTGCTCGGCTTTAAGACTTTTCAAGCCGCGACCAGTCTCTTGGTATTCCTCTGGCGTCTTCTGGAAGTGGTACTATCACTTCTCATGGTAACTCAAGGCTTGAATCTGTTATTTTTATTTTTCTGATGCGACTGTCGCAGACTAGCGTCGCAGTTTCTAGCATCAGAAGTCAACTGTTACCCAAGTTTCGAGGTTCAAAACAGGTACAACCGCAAGAAAGTTCATGGCGTCTCGACTCTCACCTGGAGGAGAATGTGTCACCTGTATCGAATGTCAGGCATCTGCAACGGAATGACTATTTGGACCCGCGGATCATCCGGCGACTTACTGGACCTCGCGTATCTCGCATACCCGATAGGATCTGTCGTCGAGCCACCCCTTGTTGAACATCGTTGCAATTCTCCCTTGACCCTTTCTGTTTTTGTGTACTCTCTGCGTTAATTCGGAAAATGCAATGGTTTCCATGCATCCCTAAGGCTAAGAATTTACGGGAAACCTCCCTCGGGGGTGTGAATTTTTGTAGATGCTAGTTAATGGGTCGCCCAATTATTTTCATGCCTGTTCTGTTAAGCTAGTTTTATTTTATTTGGCAGTAGTCCCAACGAGTCATATTGGTCGTGTGAAGCCCAAGACTACACTCGACTGACGAAGCTGAAGCTGGCTTTGATAAGCGTATGGAAATAAATAAATAAAATTATTTACTGTGCCCCTCTACGTCAATATTTGTCATTGATGTTAACCGAGTCCGCTAATCCCAGTCTGCTTCGGCGTCTGGCGTCTACCTACTAAGTTTCCGTTCTTTGTCGTATGTTGTGAGCTGTCATGCTTGCACACGATGTCCACAGGGAGTCCAAAATCCTTCCACCACCCAGGTGCAATGCTCGCCATATCGGCTCACGTAACAAGATAATGGACACCTATGTATCCAAGCATCTACAGTCTTGCGGACAAGAACAGCCCTCAATTGCACCCGTCACAGTCTCTGATCATAAAAGAGGATTACAATTATATGTAGCGCCAAAAGGTGGCGAGGTACGTCTACTGGCATATTCACTGCATTATACTCCACTAAATAGACTCAGGACTCTTGTGGACAACCTCGGGTCCACCCGTCTAGTTATCGTGCAGCTATGGCCCATTCCCAAAGTGCTAAATCACACCATGGCGTGATTCCGCCTCGATTTCGGATGCAGCCTGCAGCATCGTGAGTCATGCTGTTACCCCTCTTCGAAAGTGCCTTCATTTGTGTGGCATAGGATGGGTAAGCCAAATCCAAGCCTTGACCATTCAACCTTCCCCAAACAGCTGTGTAATCCTGTGACTTCTCCTTGTGGAGGAATACCTCACACGGATCCTTTCATTGTTGACTCGCCATCGTTGACTCACCAGAATCCACATTCGCCTGGACTTGTGAGTCCACATTACACGTGCCTAAGAGCCACAGTTTTTCATAGGCGCTAGATTTTAGATATAAAGGCTGCGCTGTCCGCCCAGGGCATTCACATAGGCCAACCGAATACCTCACACCCGCAACCTCCTACTGAACCTCATCCTCACATTGATCAAGTACGATTCAATTATTCCATTGTACGAAAAAACTCATTAGTACTTATTAAGCATATGTTACAAACACTACCAACTGCGGCAGCACCTATGTCTCGTCACGACACCCTCCGACCGCTTGGAGTCACGTCAGGCGACCATATGCAAACACTGAGTACACCATCTGAATCACCCAAGCGACCCCCAGGTTTGCAGTCGCCTGTTGGCCGAGGTGTTGCATTACCTGTAGCGTCAATTCACGTCAGCCTTCCTCCACCTTCCAAGGCGAATGTAAGTCACTTCGGGCTTCCGAGAGTTGATTTAGTCATCGATATTGCAGGAAAGGACTCGTAAAGAAGACGCTCGTGAAGCATCCAGACTTGAGACTTCAGTCGCAGATCTTGAACCCATCACAATTAAACCACAAACCCCCCAACCTCCGATATCACCAATTGCTTTGAGTAGCGTCAAGCTGCCATCTGTCTGTGGGGGATTACGACCGTCGAGTCCGTCTCCGTCCCTTGAAGAATCGAGTGCGCCAATGCCATTGAGTTCTGCTACGGTGGGCGTTGGTTTCTCTCTAGTACTGATGGCTGTATTGATTTTCTCGGCCAGCAGGATACGAGAAGTTCGTCAACTTCGAGGAAGGATGAAATGTGCAGGAAATGGTTCATTCGTATCTGTGACCGCGGCAGGTGGTGCCCCTATGCTCATAGAATAATACCGACCAATCTCACCTGCAAGCGTTGGCTAAACGGGGAGTGCTCTCGGCGGTCGTGTCCTTTTGCCCATGAGCATCAGGCAAGTTCAACATTGTCATAATTTGAGCGTAAGGATGACCTACTACTCAGAGTTCCGACGGTCCCGTCAGTCATCAACTACCTGTTCGAAACGGTGATATTCGAGACGTCGTGCAAGTTCCTGATGGTCCCATAAGGGGTCAACCACCTGTTCGAACTTGTAATACTCTTGACGGCATGCAAGGTTCCGACTGTCTCCCAAAAGATCAACATCCTGTTCCCAATGTCAACACTCAAGACAGCATGCAAGGTCCCGCTATTGATCAACCACCTGTTCGAACTTGCAACACTCGAGACGGCATACAAAGTCATGACCGCCCCCTTAAAGATAAAGTACTTCTTCGAACCGGGAATGCACGAGATGGCGTGCAAGTTCCTGCCGATCCCGTTAAACATCGACTGCTTGTTCGAAACGACAACACTCGTGCCCAAGTTCCCGATCATCCCATGAATGATCAACCACTCAATCGAAATAGCAAAACTCGAGAGGGCGTCCAAGCGTCCGAAGGTTCTGTTAAGAATCAAGCACTTGTTCGAAACGGCGTTGCTCGAGGCACACATCAAGGTATTTTAGCTTAGCTAGTCGAATGTAACAAACTCATTTCGGTACCCGCAGACTCAACTCACTCTCCATCTTCTGGCACATCCGGCTCCGTTATGACACAAGTTATACCCTCTCAAACAAAATCCCGTGGGTCGGAACAACAGTCTCAGGCGGCTTCGACTAATACCACACAAGAATACACTGGGCATAAGACATCCAGCAACGTATGTGCATTCTTCTCCTGTCTCATTTCTGGCGCTCATCCCGCGAAGGCCGATGGTTGCCAACCGAAGCAAGTTTGTCTTGATTGGTTGCACGGTCGGTGCCGGCGTCCCGCCTGTCGTTATCCGCACGAACATCCCAATGATGTGGGTTCTTTATGTTTCGTAATACACATCACTCCCTAACATATGGTATCAGAACATATCCCAAACGAATGCTCCGTCACCCGTTCGGAATACTCGTGTCGATGACGTACCAGTGTCTGGTAACTCCCTATCACGACCCCCACCGTCCAGTCTGCCGCCTACCACACGTCGAAACGAGGATCTTGTCATACCCGTGACAATTGCGGATCATATCACACTGAAATTACGTAGCGGTTTCGATATACAGGACGTGACCACTGGATTCGAAACTCGGTGGGTACACCTTGGAGACGTGTCACCGGACGTTAAGGAATCCCAACTCCGCACCCTTTTGGAGGCATACCAAGTCGATGAATTATGTATTCCGGACGGAAAGGGTGCCAAACGGTTGACCGTCAAAGTGCAGTTTGCCACCGCAGCACAAGCCATGGAGGCTTCGATAGCTCTTCATGGACGGCAATTCCAGGGCAGGAAACTCACTGCGAAGTTGTCTTTGAACACCACAGTACGTGGTACCACAGTGCTTAAGGACACTGCCGTCCGTATTACCTGGAATGCGCCCCAGCGCGTTGGGTACGCAGGGTACGCAACCCTTGATGAGGCCAGGGCTGCGATTGCAGCCGCCGCTGGATTGGTGATGAAGGACAACATTCTCACAGCCGTCTTGTACGAAGGATTACCCGCAGTTGGCGTTTACAGCGTCATGTTTTCTCACCTTCCTCCTGATGCAGAGAGAAAGGATTTGGAGCAGTTTGGCAAGGCAGAGTCCATCGTGTTCGAACGCCCCAATTATCAGCCACTTGAAAGTGCTCGCCATGCAGTACATCGAATGCTACGCAATTGCGGTAATCTCACCAATTTCGATATAATTCTTCCTATCTGGAACGGCACCGTACTCGCCTGGGCAACCTTTGAAACCCATGCGGACGCCAGTAATGCCAGGGATCATCTGGACGGACAAAATCCTCGTGCGATGGGAGGAAGAATTTACCTCTCTGCTCGTCATGTGCAGTCTCTCAACTTCTCGTTGCCGTTGAGCAAGTTCAAGATACTGGAAGGAGAAATTACTAGCCTTCGGTGGTCGTGGCGAACAAGGTTCAACCATGACGTGACTCTTGTTGACCGCCTCGTGCAGCCTGATGGACCTGTCCACATCAAGATTTCGGCCTCAAAAGCGAACAATCTTGGGATTGCAAAAGCAGAATTCGAACAGCTCCAACATGGTGAAGTCGTGACTCTCCAGAAGAAACCCATATGGGACAGATTCTTCTCTCATCCCTCCGGCCAGTCGTTCCTCCGTGAGGTAGAGAGCCGATATCCTGGAATTGGACTACGCACTCGGATGGGGAAAATCCTGCTTCTGGGCCCAATCAAACAGCGTCAGCTTGCTCGGCGAGATATCATGATGCGGTTTCAAGAATTACAGGCGCGACAATGGTGGCGCATCCCTCTATCAGGCAAGGTAGTGGGTCCATTTGTTGGCACAGACCTCTTGACTCTGCAGAAAACCCTTGGCCCTGAGAATTGCTACGTTCATCACCTCCCGAATCAGCGCAATCTTGTCGTGCGAGGCAACGAGCAGGCTTACCGCATTGCCTGTGAAGCAATAGAGAAGGTACAAAGCCGTTACACAGACAGCTTCACGCAATCCCCCCAATCTGTCTGTCCTGTTTGCTTTACTGAAGCATCAGTCCCAACCATTCTCACCTGCGGACATAGTTGGTGCACGTCTTGCCTCGAGAGTTACCTCGTGTCCGCAGTCGAGAACAAGGCGTTCCCTCTCACCTGCCTTGGTGATGATGCATCATGCACCGAACGCATCTCAGCCGTCCTCGCCCAAAAAATCCTATCTGGTGAGGATTTCGCTGCCCTGTGTGAAGCGTCATTTTGGTCATATGTTCACGCACGGTCGGACGAGTTCCACCACTGCCCAACACCGGACTGCGCTCAAGTATATCGTACAGTTCCTGGCGACGTAATTCTCCAATGCCCCTCTTGTTTAGTTCGCATCTGTTCTGGTTGCAATTCGGAGGCTCATGATGGGTTCACCTGCGAAGAGCGTGACCAGGCAGAGGACAAGCTGTACCATGAATGGGCAGCCACTCATGATGTCAAAAATTGCCCTGGCTGCAAGACTCCTATAGAGCGCAGCGAAGGTTGCAACCACATGACCTGCGTTAGATGCCAAACACATATCTGCTGGGAATGTCTAGCAACGTTCCCCAAGGGAGATGGTATCTACGAACACATGCGAGAACAGCATGGTAGCATCGGGCTAGAATTTCTGTGATCATCCATTCGTTGACATGTTCTTCCTCTCTTTTTTCCATCTTATTTTATGCCTGTTCTCAAGGTTTGCTTCACTTTCCATTTATTCCACCATCTGTGCACTGTGACTTGTACCTGTGACTTGTACTTGTGTCAATATCATCTGTAGTGTTTTGTCCTGTCCGTGGCATTTATGATTCTATTTATACAATGTAATAGATCTGTTGTATGTATGCCCTGGTACTCCACCAATCGCTTGCAACAACTATGAGTAAATTATACCCCTATCCTCCTCAATGATAACTGTAGATGACAAACTAAGTCCCATCAGCCATGTTATCGACGAATAAAAAAGCACAACACTCACGCTGTCATACGGCTGCGTTGGAGGCCGTCCATGATACGGCAAACTCGCAGGTAACTCTGGCCTTTCAGCCAAATACGGCACAAAAGCACCATACTGATCTTTATATCCTTCCATCTCGCTGGGGTAATGCTGCAACTCCGCAGGATACGCCCTCTCCTCTGGTGCATAGACGACATACAAATTCGATGTGAGGTGGTCCCCCCGTCGGTTCCAGAACCCCTTCCGTATACGTTGTGTATAATGCGCAGGCTCTGGGGACTGATGAGGCGGTGCGGACGCAGCTGGGTTGGGACGCTCCATTGGTGGTGGCGGGAGAGGATTCGAGGACCGCGAGTTATTATTGTATGGCGTGAGGCGGCTCCCTCTTTCGTACGATTGGCTCCTGTCCCTGCGTCGCTCGCGATCTCTCTCCCGTTCACGTTCTATCTCTCGCGTGCGAACACGATGACGCGAAGGTGATGATTCTGGTGAATCCTCATCAGAATCTGGAGGTACAGATAGAGGATAAAAGAAGTCATCTGAGCTCGAATGGGAAGACGATGACGTAGACTCTGGGATGGTCGATAAATGGGCTGGCGGAATTACAGGTTCTGTCCTACTCCGTGATAACGAACCAGTAGCAGATCTTTGCACGGAATTAATGAGGGGGCTCAGTACACTACCCATATCCTCCGTAAACGTAGACAGTGAACCCATAGAGGACGGTGAGGACGTGGTTGGGAATGAATGATGCCGTGAAAGGGGTTCTGGCACTGAAAGGCCACGGGAAGCGGACACTGAAGTACTCGCGCTCGGCGCCGAAAACGAGCGTGACGAGTGGTCGAGAGCTTCATCCGTATGTCTGCGTGTCCCCTGATAGTGCGTAGGGGTCCGCACGACATTGGATGAGAATGTTGTTTGAAGGTCTGACCTAGTCATAAATGACTCTGGCTCTCTCGTGAACATGGGCGCATGAAGAGGCTGTTGTGAGCGGGTTGCTGATGACGATATGGCTGTTGATGTAGACGAAGATGAAGATGGCGGAGCTGGAAAAGGGGGCACATATTGCGGTCCAGATGATGTCCGATTCGAATAAATCGAACCTATACGACCGTGCGACGATGGTGGTGGCGGAGTTGCCGAAGAGATGGGATGTTGGCTCAGCCCCTGTGAGCGGGAGCTGAGGCTGTCTAGAGAACCGTGTCTTGAGGCTGGATGACTATAAAAATAGTCTCGTACAGGTGTGCCCGTGCTTGTAGTGTTGTGGCTGTCCTGTGAACCTCTTTGTGGGGGCCCATAACTGGTCGGAGTCGAGTTACTCCGGGTACTATCCTGGGAGCTCCGACGATTGTTGAAGTCCTTCGTCGGGGTAGCACGGTCTGCTCCATCCGTCGCCAACAGACTTGGAGGATTCCATATCCACGGAGTTTGTGGCACAGCATCCCCTTGTACATCTCTGGTGGATTCTCGATCTCGATCTGTTCTACAGTGTCCTTCAAGCTAGATCATCTCTGAAGGCCAAACCACGCACACACCTCGCAGGGACCATGTTCTCCAAACCAAGACCATTGTCGGTAAGCTGTGTCCTCCAGTAGCTCGGGCTTGCCGGACGCGGGACGCGCTTATAGGGATTAAAGTTAGCAGGGACGTTCTGAGCCCACCCCATTCCGGGTGCCCAAGGAACACCGGAACCTGCATTCATGTTATAGGCGGGGTTATACTGCCAGAAACCAGCCTTCCAATGCGGGTGGGTGTTGGCGCCAGGCGGCATAGGTGGTGGACCAGGGAAGTTTGGAGGAAGAGAAACGCCAGCTGGTGGGGGCCAGGTGCCTTGCCAACCCTGTGGAATAGAATTTTGCTGCATGAGCTGTGGATTGGGGTGCCAATGTCCTCCTGATTGAGCCATGACGGACCTTTGATAGATATGATAGTCAGTCAAGATTTTAATTACAAGATCGAAGGAGCGCACCAGATTTATACATACACCCGTGACGAACCAGAAAGCGAGAAGGGGTGTCGCAAGGGAGAGGTGAGTTTGACTGGTTTCTACAGCCTCACTCGTTGAGCGATGGTGATTCGACAGTAGTATAACCAGTCACCGGCAATCCAGTGAAGAACAAACTTATAACGCAAATTGTACTGGGTATCACTAATTTTATATGATGGAACGAGGCCAACACGGAGGTCAAACGAGCACTAGCACTGGCGAGCCTGCGGCAGAGACTGTGACGCGGCGTAAGATGCACGACTCGGAAACGCCTAAGTTCAAATTTGCACAGCTTTAATTTCATCCCACCGTATCTCTTTAAGAAACCTCAGAACTTATCTACCAATGCATTCACAAGCTCAAGGTAAAGGTGCTTCAGATTGCAATTACTAGGATATGGTAACATCAAAGGACGACGAGCCCTATAGATGGAAAGTTGGAAGCAAGTTGAAATTGGCCAGCGGAAGTAAATCAGGTTCAATCCGGTCATAGCGGACCGGGTTTCAAAATACCCCGTACCATGGTCCATCGATCGATCAAACACACAATATTTCATATCGCTCCGAGCCTCCAACATACTCTTTTGAGGTGGAGGTTCTCCAACATATTGAGATCATTCACTCTACCAGTTGTGACGAAGACGATAGGAGGCTGAACACTTATCCAAGTTGCCTTGTAGCCGATCTCGGGCAGCACTTTTTGCATAATGCCGGCACTGCAGCTACCAATGAGTCAGTCTCTGGCTGTGAGTCCCTGAGAACCATCGACCTCTCATTGTCAGTACTGAACGAAACCGGATTCATCGCACCGTCACTATGCACCATCCTTTTAGATCATTGGTCCGCAGCCCCTGGTATGATGCCTCGAAAAATGTTCCCTAGAAAATAGATGTTGCAAATTCCAAGTGTTCTAGAAGTGCACCCAGATTAGACTGATATCCCACCACCCATCAACCTCTTTTCCTCCAAGCTACTCACAATCGTAGTGGACGCAGAAGGATGGAAGCGCGAGTATTTCATGCAACTGTCCTCCCCCTTGTATCCGATAGGAACTGCAGGCACCCTTACCGTTTGCGGGAACAGTGGGAAGAAGGGAAATATCATAAAGACCAGGAGCAATCGCGTAGAGTGCCACAGCATGTAATCCTTCAACATCTAGAAGATTTGCCATCGCTCCTATCTCTGCCTGCACTGACCCGTTGCGAAACCTGTCCATCGACTTGAGAGGCAGGTGAAATTGAAGGGCCTCCTCCTGATCGATGCCAGATAAGCGTTCGGGACTTGCAATGGGATACCAGGACGACGGCATCCAATGTTATTCGACCAGCCTGTGTCAAGAGTACGACAGAATGGGTGAAGGTTTGGGGTCTTTATTCAGCTGGGCTAATGGTAGTCCGACTTGGTGCCGACGGCATTTCCCGCTTGCTTTATGATATTCTTAATCCTGAACTTGTATTTGAGCTGGATACGAATTACTGGCCCATGAGATGTTGCGGACGGGCAAGCAACTGGTTACTGGGTCCTTTTTTCACTCAACTTCCAACAGCTTCTCGATGACCTGAAAACTGACGAGCACGGCTGATGAGTGTTCTACTCAGTATATTACTATCCAGGCGATCAATTGTTGCTGGAATATGATAACATCCACGGTAAGTCGTTCAAGTTGTACCAACCGAGAATCAGATTACATTGGCGCCTCTACTCTGTAGAATTGTAATGAGATTCCGTGACTCGGCAGAAGCGATTTGTACATTGTCCCATTCAGGATATTTAAGTGCACCCCATGAAAATTCCACGACTACTGTCTCGACCTTTCGTCATTACTGGATCTGTTATAACTCCCGAGTTTCACGCTTGGCTCGCAAGAATGTGAAAGGACAAGCCTGGATGGAAAGCAGGGATGAAATTGATTCCGTGTCGCCAATCCAACATCGTACATGGGGCCTTGGAAAGACCGTGTACTGGGTTTCGAAATACACTATGCCACCGCTCCGAGCCCTACCGTTCACAATCAATCAAACGTTACCTTTCGATTTTCTTCGGAGGAATTGGAATGACGACATCAAAGCAATGAATGGAGAAAGTGGACAAGCTGGTGAAGTTTCATGTTGACCACATTGTTAAGTTGGAAAGATGATAGAGGGTCACTCAACTGAAGAGGGCATAACGTAATCAGTTGAACGGCGTTCGAAAGAATATGGACACTCACTCCCAAAACCAAGGGTGATGGTAATCCACCCACCATCCCGGTGAGCGCCAAATTCTCTTCTCCAGGATACGCACTTAGCGTTGCGTTGAACAGTGATCATCTGAATCTGAATCTTTCCACACTACAAGCAACTGTAGGCGGCGCCGTGGACTCGGACGGAATATTCTCAGATGGTCCAACCACTTGGCCACGAACGACTGCAAATGGGAAGACGGAGAGATTGCTGGATGAATGTAGGGAAGTTCAAGAACATGAACGTCGGGGTGTCAAGTATCTCGCCTGGACGAAGATGGCTGAAAACGACGGTGGTCAGATGTTTAAGGTCGTCGAGAGTAATGGGAAAACCGAACAACTGGCAATAGCCATTTGCAGCTGGAAGAGGTCTTGCGAGAGCGAACTGAGGTTTACCCTTTTTGCGTTCAGCAGGCACCCACCGCTCCGAGCTGGACTCTTCTTGTGAGTTGGAGATCCGAATGAAGGATGGTAAACGGCGAATGGATGTGAAGTCTCACTTGAAGTGCTCTTAGGCCTCGTTCTAGTTGGCTTGCAGTAGAGGGCATATTTTGCAGCGACTGAGCAAGTCAAATAACTTGTCTTACTCTGTAGGACTCAAATTGGCTTCGTTTGTCGTTTGGACAGGTGCGGATATGGCGAATATTCTGAGATATTCTGTCATGAATTCTTCATCCTCCAGCTCCGCCAACTTGAAAAAATAATGCACATGCCTCCCTATCTGTACAGGTATAAGTAAACACACGGAGGGAAAGAGGAAAAATCATAGAGCAATCGACATTCAACAGAATGACCTCATGATTGACCCGACGAGGAAGAATGGCGAGTAAAGGAAAATCCACAGCAATTAACTTCGTAGGAGACTTTTCTCATTCCACCAGTTGAACCTTGTACCCCCACTGCAGCTTGGCCTAGCGGCGTCGAACCATTGGCCTCGTCGCAAGTCGTAGTATGACCCATAGCTGCGGCCACTTCTGCCTCGGTGGGTGGGGCAATACCGTATCTCTGCCAATGTATTTAATTCGATGAGAGGAACGATGGCGAACCACTCAAATCTTCCTCGCGAGCAGCAGCTACATTAACGGTGCGGCTGGAGGTTCCTACAGGCAATAATTTGAAACTCCAATGTCGGGGCTGGTGCGGTGTTGCATTTGCAGGTCGAGGGCCGAGATTTGTGGAACTAAAAAAACTGCGCCAATGAACGCGAGATGATGTGCTTGCACTTGGAGCTGGGCGATGAGGTGTGCGGTCTGTGTCATCGCCCCAAAAGTCGTCACCCTATATCAGTGTCAGACGAGAGAGAGGTTAAGAACAAGAAACTGTACTGACATATCTTGCCAAACCTCTCTTTCTGGCCTGCTGTGTAGCGACCAGACGGGCGTTCAGAATCTAATAGAATAAATGAGCGAGGGATGCCGTTGTTCGTAATTGACTATCGCACGTCTCTTGATTGAGCAGTACGTCCCTATCGGAAAGGTGAGATACTGTATGGAACAGAAGCAGAGATTACTCGCCTTGAGCTTCGCGCCCGGTTTTGCATCGCCATCCGCACTCTAAACAACGACCAAACTGTAGTAAAGATGTTGAAACATAATGCGCATGCGCACCTCAACTTGATCTCCACCATGATGTTCGAAGGTTGCTTCCAGGCTCCATACATAGATTCTTGCTTCAACTCCAGCACTAGCAATGTATTTTCCATCGGGGAACATGATCACATCGAAGAGTTCATCGTCATGCAAGAGGGAATCTCCGACTTCCTGATTCGTCTCAAGATCCCAGGTGCGAATGGAGCAGTTGATGCACTAACGACATGGCTTTCATTGGGGGTAAGACAGAAAGAGTTGATGCTGTGAGTGTGACCCCGAAGAACGGCGAGCTGCTTCCCATCAATGGACTGCCATATTCGGATGGTGTTATCGACTGATGCAGAGAATATATGTACGCCGTCCTTGGACCAATGCAACGATGTCACCGAGTGTTCATGTCCCTTGATGAGGGTGAGAAGTTTGCCGTCCCTTGACCACACGCGGATAATTTCGTCCACTCTCCACCGACTGCGAAATCGACTGTGTATACTCATGTCTCATTGGAGCAACGATGGCTCTCTAGCAAATTCTAAGCATCAAGTATTGATGAGTAGTCATAATCTGAAAATTATGAGACAATGGCGTAGAGTCATCTTGACAAAATAAAATACCGAACGTTCATGGCATGTTGAGCTGCATGTGAGACAGTCCTAAATGCACACGAAAGGGAAGAGAACATCATCGAACAATAGAGAGTTTTAGCAGATGACCTCATGGCTGATGTGTGCTGCGTGCTTGTCAAATGGTTGCTGGAGGCTCGAATTCAGAGCGAGTATTATACTTGACAACTCAGAGTCCTCTTTGTCAGGTTCCTTTCTGTCAATAAAATTCCATTCTCCGTGTGATGCGGCTTGACCTCGAGCGGACACCTAGATATCGTGTGTTGATAAACATTCGCGATATGTTGTGTTGTAATTTGTCTTGTGTCGACAGGTTCATTTGGGTTCGCTGGTAGTGGGAACAGATCAAAGACATCGGCGATGCAACAGATGAGATGATAACAGAGCATGATCTGAAGGTATGATACACACCATACGATGTACATCGGACGGCACGAGCTGTGTGTAAGTAAGATCCCAGATGTGTAAGGGAAGAGACGAAATTATCGAATGACAGGCTGACGCGAGGTAGAGCGACGACGACCAAAGAAAAATCCACAGCAACTAACCTCACAGGAAACTTCTCCGGCCTCACCACTTGAGCCTTGTGTTGCCGTTGGCCGTCCTTCAGATCCTTGTATCCTTGCTGCAGGTTGAACAGGTTGCGTGGAACTATTAGTCTCATTGCCGTTCATTACTGATTGGCGCACATCTCTCGGTCGGCTTGGACGTCTCTAGTAAAAAGGTAAGAACGAGTAGGAAAAAGACATGAAACTGACATGCCTTGGACAACATGTTGGGCTTCGCATTAGTATCATCCGCACCCTGAACAACAACCAAACCCTTAGAAAATAGAAAAGATATCGAAACACAATGCAGACACGCACACCCTGTTGTTTGAGCGCTGCCTCCACACTCCATATATAAATTCTTGCGTTCTTTTCCAGCACTGGCAATGAATTTTCCATCGGGGGATATGACAGCAGTCAAGAGTTCGTCGTCATGCAAGAGTGGGTCTCCGACTTGCTGATTCGTCTTGAGATTCCAGATGCGAACGGAGTAGTCCCTTGCCGCGCTAACAAGATGGCTTTCATTATGGGACAGACAGAGGGATCTAACAGCGTTGGTGTGACCCCGATAACGACGAGCTCCTCCCTGTCAATCAAGCGCCATTTTCGGACAGTGTGATCAAATGATGAGGAGAAGATGTATGCGCCATCCTTGGACCAACATAACGACGTCACCATGTCTTCATGTCCCTTGATCTTCATAAGCAGCTGCCCATCCTTTGACCACACACCGATCGTCTTGTCCACTCCGCCACTCATAAATTTGTCACATTGCGGAGAGTATTTGACAGCATTCACCCAGCCGTGACCGGTCTCTATCGGTGGTGCTATTTGTCGCCCAGTGTCCGGGTTCCAGCGTCGTATGGTGCCGTCGGTCGATCCACTTGCTATCTCCAGGGCATTGGGACACCAATCGAGGCACCTCACTTGACCATTGTGGCCCTCCCACGGATCGCCAACTACACCGCCCTTCTTGATGTTCCACAGCCGTAGTCTGCCGTCTGGACTTCCGCTCACAAACATCGTTTCATCCGGCGATACTGCCATTGGGCCTACCTGTGCCCCATGGCTATCCAAAGGCTTTCCCACTGGCTCTCCGTCCCATTGCCACTGGCGAATTGAACAGTCTTCTGACGCGCTCAGTATATTGCAACTGGTGCCTACACAGACAAGACTCCATATGCAATCAGAGTGACCTTCGATGATGCACTCCGGAGTCAAGCTCCCTGCTGGACGTTCTGGTGTTGGTTTCCTCCATGACGTGGTCCGGGTGTTATGATTGACAAAGTAGGACCGACCAAGTGGTGAGATGTGCCATTCGCATCCAGCAGCAGCAATTTGTCCAAGTGCATCTATGCTTCGTCATGAGTCCCTTGCTCCTAGTGACAATTTCTTCGCCCACCTAGTCGTACACCTGGTAAAGGTCGGGTCGATGAAGATATGATCAATGTGTCATCTTGATATTGTGTTCTACCATCCGACACGGTATACTGTTGCCATTGAGGAGGGAGTACCTCGTTCCCGCCTGCTTCTTGTTGAGTAAGTCAGTGGGTATCCCGATACGGTCCACTCACCTTCCCAAAGAGCATCCTGGCGATGTTGTGCACCATATGGTGGTGGATCCTTCTCTCCCGCTAGAGGTCTCATATGTGCCGATGAGTCCAACAGCACTTCTCTTCCCCCAGCTGATGTGCTTGACTCAGCTTCTTCACGGGACATGGCCCTGATTGAGGAGGGACAGTGTTTCTCAAATGGGTAGACAATAAGCCTTCAGGTAATGTGCAAAATATAAGAGTTGATGATAAGGGGGTGATGAGCGGACCTGGTAGACGCCTGGATTTGATTGATGCCGTGGTTGCTGGCAACCTTGGTAGTGAGGTGACTTCTGTTCGAATTTCGATGCGCCTCGGTTTGTTCCGTCTTACATATGACCAGTGATAGTCAAATTGGAATGAAATCAAATGAACATGCAAATGCGGTCACACGCCCAGTTGGCGCCTCTGCAAGATGTGACCAAAGTAGAGAGGAATACGCGGTATGTATACATACAGTAGTAATGTCACATTGAACGCCCAAGTCAAGTCATCCATACATGGATGACCATCCGAGTTAACGATCAATGTCCTCAAGGGTGTCGACACTCCCCAAGCGTACCTAGCGTCCAGTTCTGCACCCTTTTGTCACGGCACCACAACTCAGGCCGCCCACTCTCCCGGATTGCATTCCCCTAGAACATCAAGTTCCCCGCGAAGAAGAACTTGCACACCACCAAGAGAGGGGTGCCAAAAAGTAGAGCCAACTTCTCCGAAGGTGGCTTCAACACGTGAATGTGAAGAAATTGGCGAAGGGAGAGGGAGGTGCATGAAAAGAAAGGGAATGCTGGACCCGAGTGCACGGGTGAAGGTCGCGGTGGTAAATTTTGATCCTGAAAGGAGGAGCGCTATTGTACCCAGTTCAAAAACGTGTATGGAGGATTCGGAAGGGGAGCGAAATTGAGCACTTGAGCGAGCATGTGCCTGGTGCCATAGGCTACGCCTTCCATGATTTGGCTAGAATTTCTTCTGTCTGCTTTACATTGTGCAAGGACACGTATGCGTCTACAGGGAGGTGTGATTGGGGTAGACTGGGAATATAGGCTGAGCGGGAGCAAGCCCAGTGAGTTGACGCCGCCATCAGATATGCTACCGGAGCATTTGAGAAACATCCTTGAAGAGGTTGGAGTGACCATTGCTCGGATGCTGTTCAATGCGTGACTGTAGCTCTGCATAATAACTTCAATTAGTGTGAACGACGTTTGTCAAATCGTGTTCCTTCGTCGAATCGTCTAAGGTATTAAGAGTCTAAGAACTAGCTCGGTCCGGGAAAACCCGATCTATTTCTGCTTCAACCTGTTCCTCCATTTTAGAAAATCGACATGTCTCTCTTTGTACATATCCCGTTACTAGCTACCAACCCACCGGATTGGTAGTGTCATCTTTGGCCTCGCCATGAAATACCTCACGTTGGGAACACTCTTCACGATCTTTGGTGGAAAGGATTTCGCACCTCCAGGCAAACCTCTTGCAGAGCGTGTAAAGGTGGCCATGTTGGGCCCAGATGCGCTTATTCTTTCTGCAGACACAGACAGGCCGTGCGGTGTTTGCTTCTGGAATCTACGGTGAAGAATAAGAATTATACGTGTTCTATCAGCATCAATTGACTTGTGGACTGACCAGGATGAACAGTATCAGGAACTTTACGGCGCAGGCGGAGAAGTAGGATGGGGCAGTGTATCGACATACCAGTACAATGACTCCCGATGACTGTAGGGAAATTTGCACTGACCCTTCCTGGGAAGTGTGTCCTAGTTTTTACCCACTTAAATGTGTCAACACATCCGACCTCGTACACACAATTGCCTTCGCTGAGAGTATACAGTTCGAGCTGACGCCTGGCTGCTGTTGAAGGATTAACAGACATTATCTAGCTTCCCCAAGAACCAAAAACGCGCCTATCCAGTACCGGTTCCTCACGCAGTTCCTCGCTTCTGCTTCTTTACTCACGGTATCATCAAATACAAATCCACCAATGACGCGCTCAACATGCCCATACTGCTTGCCAACTGCTCACGCACAAGAAGTTGACTGGAGGATGAAAACGAGCATATAGTGTATGCCGGGGGGGACATAATGAACTCTTTGTGCCAGCTGCACATCTTGGTCCTGAGCCTTGGGCCTACCGGTGTTTTGTATCCCGTGTTTTTGTGTTACTTTACAATCAAGGTTCCTCTTTGCCAAGCCCCTTTGCGTCAACAGCACTGTATCCTCCGTGTGTTACAGCCTGCCCTTGAGTAAACTTCAAAAGTCGGATGTCCAAAGCCGTACTATGTGTTATTTGACATTCGCGATATGTCATGTTGGGATTTGTATTGTCGACAGGAATCGATGGAAGTTGAAGCGGACCAGGGAGATCAGCGTTTTGACATATAGAATCTGAACGCCCCCCCTTCGTGATCTAAATATATGATACATAACATGCAGGTGTACACATATAAGACGGCACGAGCTAAGCGAATGAGCGTAAAGCACACGAAACGGAAGAGGCAAAATTATCGAATGACAGAGTTCGAATAAACGACCTTACGACCGATGCGAGGTGGGACGACGACGACCAAAGAAAAATCCACAACAATTAACCTCATAGGAAACTTCTCCAGTCCTACCACTTGAGCCTTGTGTTTCCGTGGGTCGTCCTTCATATCCTTGTACACCTACTGCAGGTTGAGCAAGCTGTGCTGGAATATCGGTCTCATTGCCATCCGTACGTTGCATGGCTGCGGCAGCTTCTGCATCAGATTCAGGGGTAATACCGTATCTCTGCATAGGATTTCAGTGGAATGAAAGAGGAGTAATAGCGAGCAACTTATGTCTTCATCGCGAGCAGACGATACAAAAACGGTCCATCTGGAAATCCCTACATGAAATAAATTGAAGTTCCAAGGTCGGGACTCGCGCGATATTGATCGAGGCGAATTTGGAGGTCGCGTGCCGACACGCAGGGAATCGAACAAATTACGAAGGGGGGACAATGGGGTTGCAGGTGGAGCTGACCCACGGTTTGCACTGCTCCCAAAGAAATCATTCCCCTGCATCAAGGGAAGGTTAGCCAAAGCCGAGGATTGAAAAATTATACTAACATATCTCCCAATGCCTTTATTATTTGCAAGCTGTTTAGTGACGATCGGACGGGAGTCTCGGTTGGATTGGACGTCTCTAGTAAAAAGGTGAGGTCAAGTATGAAAGAGACGCAGGACTGATTTACCTTGGACTTCGCGTCGGGCTTTACATTAGCATCATCCGTACCCTAAACAAACCAAAACCTTCAGAAAATAGAAAAAACGTCAAAACACAATGTAGATACGCACACCATGCTGTTTGAGCGCTGCCTCCACGCTCCATACATAGACCTTTGCATCCAATCCAGCACTGGCAATGTATTTTCCATCGGAGGACATAACAACAGCCAATAGTTGGTCGTCGTGTAAGAGTGGATCTCCGACTTGCTGATTGGTTTTGAGATCCCAGATGCGAACGGAGTAGTCATTTGATGCCCCAACGAGATGTCTTTCATTAGGTGACAGACAAACGGATCTGACAGGGCTCGTATGACCTCAAAGAACGACAAGCTGCTCTCCATCAATCGACCGCCATTGTCGGATAGTGCCATCATATGATGCGGAGAAGATGTATGCACCGTCCTTTGACCAACACAACGATGTCACCATGTCTTCGTGTCCCTTGATCTTTATAAGCAGCTGCCCATCCTTTGACCACACACTGATCATCTCGTCCTCACCCCCGCTCGTGAATTTGTCGCCTTGTGGAGAGTATTTGACAGTATTTACCCAGCCGTGACCGGTCTCTATCGGTGGTGCTATTTGTCGGCCATTATCCGGGTTCCAGCGTTGAATGGTGCCGTCGGTCGATCCACTTGCTATCTCCAGAGCATTGGGACACCAATCGAGGCACCTCACTTGACCATTATGCCCCTCCCATGGATCGCCAACCATACTGCCCTTCTTTATGTTCCACAGCCGTAGTCTGTCGCCTGGACTTCCGCTCACAACCATTGTTTCATCCGGGGATACAGCCATCGAGCCTATCCGTGCCCCATGGCTATCCAAAGGCTTTCCTACCGGCTCTCCGTCCCATTTCCACTGGCGAATCGAACAGTCCTCCGATACGCTCAGTATATTGCAACTGGTGCTCAAGCAGATAACATTCCATATGCAGCAGGAGTGACCTTCGATGATGCACTCCGGCATCAAGCTCCCTGCTGGGCGTTCTCGTGTTGGTTTCTTCCACGATGTGGTCCGAGTGTTGTGATTGACGAAGTAGGACCGACCGAGTGGTGAGATGTACCATTCGCATCCAGCAGCAACGAGTTGTCCAAGTACATCTATGCTTCGTCATGAGTCCCTCGCTCCTAGTGACGCTTTCTCCACTCACCTAGTCGCACCCCTGGTAAAGGTCGGTGCAATGAAGCC
This sequence comes from Suillus subaureus, assembly GCF_016647635.1. Taxonomy (NCBI): domain Eukaryota; kingdom Fungi; phylum Basidiomycota; class Agaricomycetes; order Boletales; family Suillaceae; genus Suillus; species Suillus subaureus. The sequence continues at coordinate 58,286 of NW_024538623.1, forward strand.
ATAATCAGCGTGTCATCTTGATATTGTAGTGTACTATCCAATACAGTAAACGAATGCCACAGCGGAGGGAGCATCTCATTCCCACCTGCTTCTCGATGAGTAAGCTAGTAGTTATCACAGTGCAATTTCCTCACCCTCCCAAAGTGCGTCCTGGCGGTGCTGTGCACCATATGGTGGTGGATCCTTCTCTCCTGCTACAGGTCCCATACGTGCCGATGAGTCAAACAGCGCCTCTCTCTTTCTGGCTGATGTGCTTGACTCAGCGTGTTCGCGGGGCATGATACTGGTTGAGAAAGGACGATGTGTTTTACAAATGGGTAGACAATGAGCCTTGAGATAATGGACAAGATAAGAGCTGAGCTCGGAGAAGAGATCGGTAGTGGTGATGAACGGACCTGCTAAACGCTCAGATTTGCATGCTGTGGTTGCAGGCACCTTGCTAAGAACACAGGTTAGTGGCAGTGAGGTGATTTCTGTTCGAGTCTCGATATACAGTACACTTGATCATAACGCATAACGTCGGGACCCCTCCAAGGCTATGCGTTATCAGGGCTTATGCATAACAAAGTTATGTGGCAAATGTGACGCATACTGATATATTGTGACATCCCTCACACCTCAGTCACCCCCTAAAATGGACCTCTTAGGTTGATAGTCCTCTATACATGTATTAACCTAAGAGGTATGGTTTTCTTGGGATTCCCATTACATTATGGGGGAAAATCTTCCACCCATTATGCACCATATCTCACATGAGTCCTTGATGTCACAAACAAGTTGATGCTTCATCAGTAAAAAAACCCTTGACTAGAGGGAGCTATATAGTCACTGTAGTCCATGTAGTCCAATGTGTCAAGTCCCTACTATACCCTGCTATATAGCCACACGGTTAGGTGTATAGCACTACAGTAGCTTCTTGTAGCAAATGACTACAGAGTTACAGACCACTACATGTGCTACACAGTATGACGAAAAGAAAGCAATCAGTAGTAGCAGGTATCTGCATGCAGCCACTGTAGCTCTCACCATACGAAACACTACATGTGCTACACAGTACAATGAAAATCAATCAGTAGTAGCAGGCATCTGCATGCAGCCACTGTAGCTCTCACCATATGAAACGTGTCAGGACCGCACATCAACAAAAATGAATGTATTCAGAGTGACAACCCTTGTAAGAACAGGCCTCCTGAAGCATCAAGCATCACTAGCCTCTATGCCTTGAGGACGCCCATCTCGCGCCACTTGCATTTCAACTTCATATTCTTGGATCGTGTCATTGAACACATCATTGGCGAGGGTGTCAACAGATACTGCTGTCTTGGATAGGTCTATACCACCAGCATGTAAGCTTATTGTCCAAGTTAGTGAACAATCAATGCAAGTAGCCAGACACACACCGAGCCATGTCAAGCAGATTATCATGAATTTTTCTCCAGTAGTTTGTAAGGAGCAGTGCACTGCTCAAACCACTCCAAGGAGTCGAGATGTGCAAGGTAGACTGGACCGTAAGACACTGAGGAGAATTTGATGTCTTCCCTTACTCCAGTGGCCCACTCATCGATACAACATTCCATCTGTCAGACGTCAGCTGCTGCACCAACCATCAGACACCTCTAAAGTACTCACCACCATGAGTACCAGCACCATCAATTTCAAAGGTAAAGGATCAAAGTATTTAGCATAGAGGATACCTTCGTCACTGCGGTTGGCAAACCACATATCATTAATTGCTTTCTGGATCAATTCCATTTTGTAGATGCCAGTTTTCATCTCCCAATCCTTTCACTCATGCTGTTAGACAATGCCCAATGATAGTCAAGATGACACACCTTGAAAACAAATGATATCCCTTCCTTCAATGACTCTGCCAAGTCATGGTTTGCCTTGATAGTTGTCATTGACCAGCTTGCCTGGAAGCTGAAAAATGAGGATGTGAGTCCACACATCTTTGTTTTGAGCTCCCCACACACATGGGATGTGCGCCTCGTCATCTATACCATCACAAAACATCAAATGAGGCCAGGACGAGAACCCAACAGAGTGCTTACCATTTTCACTAATGAAGGCATAAGTTGGATGGTAAGTCCAGTAATATCAGATGCCTCATGCCAAGCATGTTTTGCTAGCATGGTTTCAACCAAGAGCATTTCTGGAAAAGGTGCCTGAGTGACCACTAGACAGCGGTAAATGGATGTGGTGGTGGCAAGCACATCCTTGGTGATATGATCAAAATCTGCAGCCTTTAAATGCTGGCGTCTTCCATGTAAAGCTTTGATATTTGGCTTGATGTCTTCATCAGAGACCTCCAGCTGGTGTTGTGAAGTGTCTTCAACCTCTTCATCACCAATGGAGTCATCATCACTGAGAAATAATTTGCCATGGGGTCATTTGTTGTTATGGTCATAGCTGTTGTCACTACCATCACCACTGTCCTCACTACTGGCATCATCAGCAGACACCACAGGCACAGAATCTGATGAAACTCAATCAGTATAAGACATGACCAGCCCAGATAGCCTACCTTTCATCTTTCGAGCCAATACAGGAGAGTCTGACGAAACTTAGTTAGTATAAGACACAACCAGGCCAACTCAAACTTGCTTACCTTTTGTCCTTCGAGCCATCACAGGAGAATCTGACGAACCTTAGTATAAGACCCAACCAGCCAAGCTTGCATACCTTTTGTCTTTCGAGCCAATACAGGAGCAAGCGTTTTGCTCGAACTGAAAGCAAGTACCTGTGGCTCATATGGCTTGGCAGGTACATGCCGATTGGTAAACTAGTACATCATAGTGAGCAATGGAGCACAAGAAAGAATATGATGCTGACCATGTTATCTTCAACCCGGTCCACATTGCTCAGCAGCTCAGTGGGCTTGTTATCAAATCCCTCAGGATTTGTCCTATATGTAGTGTGCAGGGCCTTTAACTGTCGTTTTCCTGCCTTGGCTTGCAAGGCTTTTTGGCGGTCATCACCTTGCTGAGATTTCAAAACTGATATGTAAAAAGCCAGTCAAAAACCTGGCAAGCAACAGCTGAATCTTACATACTTCGATAAGTCTCTTTTTCAGTGGGCCGGTGGTGACAACCACTGGCAGTGCGACCAGCGGTTGATACCATCTGGGCACATAAGTCGTCCTGGGCCTTTGATATTGCCATTGAGGGCCCCCTTTTTGAGGAAAGCTTCACTGCCATGATTCAGGACTAAGATAGTCTGCAGTGAAAAAAATTGGATGACATGCCTTTAAATACAGTGCCATGGAGTTTGATCAACAAAGCACCAATCAACAAAGAACTTTGAGTTCTGTTGATTTCGAAGTTAGGGCTTTCATTTGGAGAATCAATGCAACAGTATATAAAGTGTGACTGAATAACATTACCATTAGCCCTACAAACCCCAAATGAACAAACAGTCAGTAGCCACATAGTCTGAGACTCACAGCACACTAACCAATGTCGTAGATATGCCTTCTCACCATTCAGCAAAATGGAGGAAGATATACTTCAAGTCCAACAATGGTATGTTGTTCTGAGATTGGCCATGGTAGACACTGACCATCCAGCAGGCCCGTTCCACCTCCAAGTTGCCCATTCCATGTTGTCATTGCACCAGGACAGGCTAGGGAAGAATGGTATGTTGCCCCAAGATTGGGTGTAGTGGGCACTGACCATCCAGCAGGCCCATTCCACCTCCCAGTCGCCCATTCCATGTGGTCATTGCACCAGGGCAGGCTAGGGAAGGACCCAAATGCACCAAGCAGGGACCACATCCTCCAGAGCTTGTTTATCCCTTGAAACCACATCGTCAAACCCCAGGACCCATAACCACATCACAGACTTACCTATGAACCCTGGTGTTAGAACGTTGGGATGCTGAGCTGAGGCACTGTGATGAGGCATGCAAAGCACAAATCACTGAATGCATGCAAGGTCCTGCTACTCACCAAGCATATGTAAGGGAGTTAATAGTTGGTCGCTGGAATGCCGAGAAGAAGAAGTGTGAAGAAGCACGCAAAGTCCAACTTTTGGAGATCCTACTTGCATCTCATGGTATAACTGCTCTAGTTTAGTCAGTTAGTCAAGTCAGCAGTTGGGCATGAATGATGGCTTACAGGTATGAAATAGATAAGATGAGAGGTGAAAACATGCGTGAAATAATAAAGCAAAGGAGTAAAAGCAAAGTCATGCAATGCCTGAACTCTGCTGAATAGAGAAGATGAGCCAAAGAAAAGCTAGGCCATGTGTGAACTCGGCTCTTTAAAATGAAAGATGGCATCCAGGTATTGAATTGAAAAGACGAGGCGAAAGGTATTGGATTGAGAAGATGAGGCTCATTGTCAGAATCAGGTTAAATAAAAAGAGAAAATAGATAAGAGGTGCAAATGCAAAGCCATGCAATGCAGGAACTCTGGAGAATAGAGAAGATGAGCCAAAGCAAAAGCAATGCAGTGCGTGAATTCATAGATGAGGAGAGAGAAAGAAATGGTCCAGACATTAGAAGAGGTGGCCAGATGATAGTAACCAGACAACAAGTGAAATGAAAGATGGCACACCTTTATGAACTGCATTGAGAAGGGCCATGTTGAAGAAGGTTCTGGGTGGTCGACTGTCATGCTGACATCTTCCTAGCATTCACTCCAGATCTTCGTGCTGGTAAGAGGGAGGAAAGCCTGCCACCATCTTCGTGGAGGAGTCCTAGTTCCACAGGAGGCAAGTAGCCAACCAAGTGAAATGAAAGGTGGCATACCAAACATTCCGGCTTCCCTCCAGGTAATCCCAAGCAAATACAATATCATCATTCGCCTCTGGACACATGCATTCCAGCGAGTAACCAACCAAGTGGATTGAAAGGTGGTGAAAGGTGGCATACCTTCCCTCCAGGTAATCCTAAGCAAATACAATATCATCATTTGCCTCTGGACACATGCATTCCACAGGAGGCGAGTAGCCAACCAAGTGAAATGAAAGGTGGCATACCATTATGAACTGTGTCCGTGTTGGTGGTTCTAGTGCCTGAAAACCAGGGTATTAGGAAGTGAAACCAGTTACTGTTGGCAACAACTAACCTGCCATGCCTAATTGTATGTTTTGCGGGAAGGTCACATCTACATACAAGGGTCTCAAAAGACACATTGTAGGATGGCCTGAATGCCGAAGGGAGTGGACATCAATGATTGAAGATGTAGAGGCAGAGAATTTATACACACCTGATGTAGACTTTGGCCATGAAGATGTAGCCCCATGCCATGTTCGCGCGCACTCAGGTCCTGAAATGGACACCAACCCTACACTCAACAAAATTCATTGCGTTTCGGTCAAAGAAGTTGATGATGAGGATGGTGGCCAGTATATTGAACCCCAGCCAAATGCAGGCTGGGGTTTGGGTGAAGGGGAGACCAGATTTGAGAGACGTAGAAGGGAACAACAGCAAGGTGGTGAAGATCTGTGGTCTCCCTTTGAGGATGCGTAAGTCCTTGGCCATGCTGGCCAGAGATGTACTGAGTAGACTCACCAGGGAAGAGTGGGGTCTAGTGCAGTGGGTTGTCAAAAATCTGGGACAAACCCAGACTGATGAATTTCTAAAACTACCAATAGTAAGTCAAGAGCATTGAACAAAATTGGAACTCACGTATTGATGCTGTCAACAGACCCAACAGCGCACAAAGCTATCGTTTCACAATAATTGTTCATTCTTGCAAAGAGTAGACAAACTTCCACATGGTCCAGGCTGGAGCTGTCAAAAGGTCACTGTCCATGGAAATCATCAGGATGAGGATGGGGAGTTGCTGCAAGAAGAAGTTGAGTTATGGAGTTGAGATCCTGTGGAATGCATGAAGGAGCTCATTGGAAACCCTGCTTTCAAGGCAGATATGGCCTACTCACCTGGCAGAGCATATGCTGACCATGCAGGTCAACATAGAGTTATTGACAAGATGTGGACAGCAGACTGGTGGGGTGAGAAACAGGTAAGATTAATCTAGAGAAACATTGAAGGAATAGACTGACCTCTTATGTAGAAAGCATTGCCTGAAGGAGCGACTATAGCTCTGATTATTTTATCATCAGACAAAATGACCTTGTCACAGTTCTGAGGCAATAAGACTGCATGGCCGGTGTATATGTCTATTGGAAACATTGCGAAAGCTAAAAGGTGTCAGGCTTCGGTGCATGCAACTGTGCTTATTGGTTACTTACCTGTGGGGAAGCTCGACTGCTTCACTCCTGAGGAACGTTCCCTGGCTGGATACTAATATCTTCTTACTTGAGGTGTCTTATATAAAAGTGGTCAAAAGGCAATGACACCACAATTACACTTTTGATAAAACTGAATGCTGCCAACAACCTCAAGTTTGCGGTCTACGACTTTTCTTCTTTTGTGGTAGATAATGCAGTGTTTGTGGGAGGTTACCTGCTATACAGCCCGGTGGTTTTATTCTACCTAGTTGTAAATAGGGGTTCTACAATACAAGCCTAGCTTTATCTGGCAAGACAGATAATGTAGAGTATGTAGATAAAACTTTATCTAGTCTTGTGTTTGACTAGACAAATAGAATAGATTCTGTAGGTAAGTCTCTCTAGTCCTGTGTTTGACTAGATAGAGAATAGAGTTTGTGGGTAAATCTCTCTAGTCCTATACTTGACTAGACAGAAAATAAAGAATAGGTGCGTACTATGCACAGAACTAGGTAGCAAATAATGCTAGATATTCCCCTGCCTTGATATACAAAGAACTTATCAAAGGGAACTAGGTAGAAGCTGATTGGATCTCCCTGCCTAAATGCAAAGGGGTTAATCCAAGGAAGATGATATGATACAAGAGCAGATGATCCAACAAAGGAATCTGCAGGCACAGATAATATGGCTTGACTTGGTACTTCTAGTCCTCTGAAACTATATGTCAGATGCACACTAGACAGCACAGGTACAGTCAAGAAAAGAATAAATGATCTCAGAGCAAGTAAACCAAATGTACTTGGTCTGCACTTCCTGGCTAACACAAAGAGTGTCAATGTCAGAGAAAGTGGAAGAAGTGGAGGTTCTTTTAAATGATAAAAGAGATTCTTGTTTTTTCTTGTGGGTGGAGAAGTGCTCTCCTTAAATACATGAGATGGGAGAAACTGTATAGTACCAAGAAATAAGGTTGGAAAGAGAAATGACATCAGAGTTGCATCATAAATGACCTCATTGTGGAGCAAAAGTGGAGCAAAAGTGGAGCCAAGTGGAGCAGAACATTCTAGCATCCAATGACATCACTATGACATCATAGATGGCTTCATAGTATCCAACAGAATATTCCAGAAATTTCTGTGGAGCTATATGACATCATCATGACATCATACCCTGCAGGTACATTTTGTGGAGTCTCTGGGGGGTCAAAGAATCAAGTAGGTAAAGAAATGAAAGAAAATATGAAGAAAATAAAGTAGAATAAATCATAAGACAGAACAAATCAAAACACTGGCTTTTTAGATAGGGTTTTGGTAGGCTTTTATCTTTTCTCCTTGGTTATTTCTAGTCAAAGTAAATAAGCCAAATGATAGGAAATAACCTAAGCTTTTGTATGACTATCAACTTTGACCAGGTCAATATATGATTTCTTCATCATATTTGACTTTTCTTCAACACACCATATTTTTGCATGATTGGAGCATGCAAAGTGAAATATTGCACTTGAGTCTGTACTCGAAGTACATTTTGTGTAGTCTGAGGGCTAAGCTAACAGACTATGGAAATGTGGGATGATATGTCATATACATGTTCTGCATGATTCCCAAATCATGCAGGACACCGACTCTTCCATCATTGCATGGGCCTGCTCCTCCATCCTCTGATTGCTGCCAGTAATGATGGTGTGGACATGGTGTGCACCAACTCATGGATATGTTGTGTCTACCCAATTCTGGTGGCATATGTTGCCGATTTCCCAGAACAGTGTTTGGTGGCCTGTTGTAAGGAAAATCGGTGTCCAAAGTGTCTTGTTGCGGCAGAGGAGCAAGGGGATGCACTGCACTCAGAGATGCGTGATCCTAAGACCACGAAGGATATATTGCAAAGGTGAAAGATGGGTCAGCATCTGCCTGAATTCGAGGAAAATGGACTACATAGCATTTACAAGCCTTTCTGGGCCAATATGCCCCATGCTGACATCTTCCTAGCATTCACTCCAGATCTTCTGCACCAAGTTCATAAAGGTGTATTCAAGGATCACCTGGTGAGGTGGTGTCAGCAAATAATCGGAGAGGATGAAATGGACGCACAATTCAAGGCAATGCTGGATTACCCAGGGCTCCATCACTTCAAGAAAGGAATATCAACTGTCAAGCAATGGACCGGAAGTGAACATAAACAAATGCAGCGAGTGTTCATTGGCTTACTCACTGGAGCAGTTCCCAGGTATGTGTATTTTGAGTTTCAAAGATGGAATATGTGGCTGAGTTTGGTTCCCTGCCAGTCGGGTCTTGATAGTTGCTCGTTCAATTCTGGACTTCTCATATTATGCACAGCTGCAAATTCACATGACGGATTCACTCAAAACCTTACAGACAGCACTATCAGTATTCCATGCTCATAAGGATGTCCTCAAGGAACTGTCTATTTGTGAACATTTCAACATCCCAAAGATCCACCAACTCACTCATTACGTCCAGTCAATAACATTGTTTGGTGCAACTGATGGTTTTAATACAAAACTTCCTGAGCACTTGCATATAAACTTTGCCAAGGACACTTACCGTGCCACCAATAAATGTGATTATGAAGAGCAAATGGTCTTGTGGCTTCAGCGCCAGGAAGCCGTCTTTTTGCAGGGAGCATATCTGGATTGGCTGGCACAAGTGCCTCTCTCAGCTGGCTGGACCCAGGATGATTCAAACACGTATGACTCAGACTCGGATTCAGACTTGGATTCACATGAAACTCCCCCTTATGACTCAGACTCAGATTCAGACTTGGACTCACATGAAACAGAGCAAACGATGCATGTCCTTGCAAAGGCTCTAGCGCATCCACACTGATCAATTCAAGAGATCGTAACATCACACAGTGCTACCAACTTTTTGACAGCTCTCCAATGTTTCATACAGAAGAATATCCCTGGCTGTACTGTTGTACCAGGGGTGCAGGACCATTCTGACGTTTATTGGCAAGTTGTCGTTGTAACGCCAGCTGACTTGTGAGTTGGTGATACACCAATGCAGAGGTGCATTAGAGCCACACCTGAGAGATTGTCATCAGGCCATAAGCCTGGTTGTCCAGCTCGGTTTGATATGGCATTGATATCTGACAGTCCTCATCCTGTACGTTTGCAGACACTGCATGGTAGGTTTTTGGGAGTTGTGTCAAGGGTGGTGTTTAATAGTAGCTGTTGCAGGTCTGAGAGTGGCTCAAGTTCATGCTATATTCACCCTCCCTTGTCAGTTCGGCACATACACCAGAGCCCTCGCATACATCAAGTGGTTCACACCTTTCAGGACACCTGACCCTTCTTCTGGAATGCGACTAGTGTTGTGCTCGACCCGCCATTGTCACCACAATGCTGCTGTCATTCATGTCAACAACATTGTTAGGCCATATCATTTAATACCGAAGATGGGACCATCAGTTGAGCCAAGGTTGAGGAGTGGAAATGCATATGAGGCCGCAAATGATTTTTATTTTAATGAGTTCATCGACAGCGAGATGTTTTGCACTTCTGTGGATACTAATTAGATTGCAGAATGTCATGGAGACCGACTACTGCACAATGAAGCTACCTGTAGCGTCCTGTAGTGGTCGTGGTAGCTCCTGTAGATACCTATAACACACTGTTTAGGTTCGTGACTACTGTAGGAGTTTGTAGCAAACCTTGCGGCTACATAGCGCTATGGTGGCTATATAGCTCTATATAGCTGTCACCAGGGCTACGATGAACTTGACTTTTTACTGATGTTTTTGGAATGTGCACACAAGTTCTGGGCTGTGTCGCGCACTCAGTAGTGTATCGCGCACTCAGTCGTTGTGTATCACACACTCGATTGTTGTGTATCGTGCACCCAGTAGTGTATCGCGCAATTTATTAAAGTGGGGTTTGGAGCGTCATAGTCGACAGGGTTCAATGGAAGTTGAAGGGAACAAGAGAAATCAGCATTTTGACGTATAAAATCTGAACGAGCCCCCTCAATGAAGTAGCCAGCAATGCAACAGGTATGCGATGATGGCATGTCATGATATAGAGATATGATTATACATCATGCAAAGTGTACATATATCGGACAGCACAAGGTAAGTGAATGAGCATAAACACACGAAACATAAGAGGTAAAACTATCGAACGACAAAATCCGAATAAATGACCTCATGACCGATGCGAAGTGGGACGACGACCAATGTAAAATCCACAGCAGCTAACCTCATAGAAAACTTCTTCAGTCCCACCACTTGAGCCTTGTCTTTCCGTTGGTAGTCCTTCAGATCCTTGTATCCCAGCTGCAGGTTGAGCTTGTTGCGCTGAACTGTTAGTCTCATTGCCACCTGTACGTTGCATGGCTGCGGCAGCTTCTGCATCAGATTCAGGGGTAATGCCGTATCTCTGCACTGTGTTTCAATAGAATGAAATAGGAGCGATGGTGAGCCACTCACATCTTCATCGCGAGCAGGGGATACAAAAACTGTCCGTCTAGAAATCCATACAGGAAATAAGTTGAAATTCCAGTGTCGGGGCTCGCGCGGCATTGATTGAAGTGAATTTGGAGATCGCGTGCCGACACTTATGTAACCGAACAAACTACGAAGGAGAGACGACGGTCCCGCAGGCGGAGCTGGCACACGGTTTATATCGCTTCCAAAGAAATCATTGCCCTGAGGAACGTTGGCCAAAGCTGAGGAATGAAAAATTATACTGACATATCTCCCAACACCCCTATTATTCGCAAACTGTTTCGCGATGATTGGACGGGAGGCAAAGTTCTGACAACACAAATCAGCGAAGGATAAAGGTATTTACAATTGATTAGCGTACATCTCTTGGTTGGATTGGACGTCTCTAGTAAAAAGGTGAGATCAAGTAGAAAAAAGACGCAGGGCTGACTTGCCTTGAACTTCGCGTCGGGCTTTGCTTTAGCATCATCCACACCCTAAACAACAATCAAAATCTTTAAAAAACAAAAAGTTGTTGAAACACAAAGCAGATACGCACACCCTGCTGTTTGAGCGCTGCCTCCACGCTCCATATATAAATTTTTGCATCTTTTCCAGCGCTGGCAATGTATTTTCCATCGGGGGACATGACAACAGCAAAGAGTTCGTCATCATGCCAGAGTGGATCTCCGACTTGCTGATTCGTCTTGAGGTCCCAGATGCGAACGGTGTAGTCACTTGATGTGCTAAGGAGATAAATTTTATTAGGCGACAGACAAATAGATCTGACAGCGTTGGTATGTCCCGGAAGAACGATGAGTTCCTCCCCATCAATCGAGCGCCATTTTCGGATAGTGTGATCACATGATGAGGAGAAGATGTGTGCACCATCCTTGGACCAACACAATGACGTCACCACGTCTTCATGCCCCTTGATTTTCATAAGCAGCTGCCCATCCTTTGACCACACACTGATCATCTTGTCCACTCCGCCACTCATTAATTTGTCACATCGCGGAGAGTATTTGACAGCATTCACCCAGCCGTGACTGGTCTCTATTGGCGGTGCTATTTGTCAGCCATTATCCGGGTTCCAGCGTCGTATGGTACCATCTTCTGATCCACTTGCTATCTCCAGGGCATTTGGAGACCAATCGAGGCACTTCACTTGATCATGGTGCCCCTCCCACGGATCGCCAACCATACTGCCCTTCTTTATGTTCCACAGTTGTAGTCTGCCGTCTGTATCTCCGCTCACGACCATTGTTTCATCCGGAGATATAGCAATAGGGCATATCCACGCCCCATGGGTATCCAAAGGCTTCCCTACTAGCTCTCCGTCTATTTTCCACTGGCAAATGAAACAGTACGATGCGCTCAGTACATTGCAACTGGTGCCCAAGCAGGCAAGACTCCATATGCATCCGGAGTGACCTTCAATGATACACTCCGGCGTCAAACTTCCTGCTGGACGTTCTGGTATTGGTTTCTTCCATGACGTGGACCGAGTGTTGTGATCGACAAAGTAGGATCGACCGAGTGGTGAGATGTACCATTCGCATCCAGGAACGAGTTGAAGATAATCTGTACTCCGCCATGAGTTCCCCGCTCCTAGTGATATACCCTTCGCTCACCTAGTCGCACTCCTGGTAAAGGTCGAATCGATGAAGACATGATAAGCATGTCATCTTGATACTGTGTTCCACCATCCACCACCTTATACTGTTGCCATCGAGGAGGGAGCGCTTCATTCCCACCTGCTTCTTGTTGAGTAAGTCAGTGGGTATCCCAATATGATTTTCGCACCTTCCCAAAGAGCATCCTGGCGGTGCTGTGCACCATATCGTGGTGGATCCTTCTCCCCCGCTAGAGGTCTCATATGTGCCGACGAGCCTAACAACGCTTCTCTCCCTCTGACTGATGTGCTTGATTCAGCGTTTTCACGGGGCATGACCCTGATTGAGAAAGGAACAGAGAGGTAGACAGTAAGCCTTGAGATAATAAAAATCGAAGAGAATAGATGGTGGAGGTGAAGAACGAACCTGCTAAACGCTCAGATCTGCATGCTGTGGTTGCAGGCACCTTGCTTTGAATACAGTTTAGTGGCAGTGAGGTGATTCCTATTCGAATTTCGACGCACCTCGGTTTGTTCCGTCTGACATATCACCACTTGTACCAAATCTGTCGGCGAGCGCTAAGATATGCAGTTCGCTTGAGCCTGGGACCCGACATATATCCAGACACCTGAACCAACAGTGATAGTCAATTTTCATTGTAAGAAATGGACAAGCGAATGAAGTTACACGCACAGTCAGGGCCTCTGAGAAGTATAACCAAAATATAGAGGAATGCATGGTAGATATACATACAATGGTAATGTAGCATTCAACCCTGAGTTGAGTCATCCAAAGATGGATCACCATCCTATCAAGCAATGTCCTCAAGGGCGTTAACACACTCCCAAAGCGTATCCGCCGTCCAGTTCTGCACTCTTTTGTTACGGCACCACAATCCAGGCCGCCCACCACCTCCCGAATCACGCTCCCATCGAACATCAAGTTCTAGAAAGCAGAGCCAGCTTCTCTGAGTGTGGTTTCAACACGTGAATCTAAAGAAACTGGCGGAGGGAGAGGGAGGTGCATAAGGAGAAAGAGGACGCTGGATCCGAGTGCACAGGTGAGGGTTGCGGTGGTGGATTTTGACTCTGGAGGAATGCTACTGTACCCAGTTCGGATATGGGTATGAATGATTTAGGGCCTGGACAGCTGCCGTTTGTTCCTCAGTTTGTTTCTCAGTTTGTTTCTGTATGTGGCATGGCACTTGTGACATAACAGTGACCAACAGTGACCTTTGTGTGACGGTCTCAAATGCCCACTCATACCTCCCTTTACCACTGCTATGGCAAAGAAAAAGACTACCGTACCTTCAGCAAACAATGCCGGGACTTTAGCAGTTGCTCGCTGGACTGTCGAAGAGACATCCCACCTTCTCGAATACCTCATAGCTCACCATGCTGAAGGTGGAGATGGGACAGGATTCAAACAGTCTACTTTTACTGGCACATCAACTCATTTGCAGGAGCCGCCAGATGGTGTTTCGAAGGAAAACCATGTAGGGGGATCTGGCAGGGACTGGCAATCATGCAAGAACAAGTGGTTAAATGTATGTTCTCTGCTCATGCTAGATTATATTCTGATTGTAATTTGCACAGTGCAAAAAAAAATATGCCGCTATTATTGATATCAAATCTCAATCAGGCTTTTCATGGGATGATGAACTCGGTGCGAATATTGGTCCTGCTGACGCCGCTCGTTGGATGGCATTTGCAAAGGTGCGCTTCAGTTATGATATGAGAGGGGTACTGATATGATTATGAGTTTGCAGACACATCCTGATACCAAACTGTTTTGCAACAAGGGCTGGGAATACTTCCACGAGATGGACGAACTCATGTGCACACAACGCCCTCGCGGTACCAACGCCTTCCATGCTGGACATGAGATGTTTGAGTCTGAACAAGCACCCCCTGACAATGACCAGGCCAACAGAAACGATACTCAACCTGTTGTGGAAGATGAGGTAGAGCGGTTAGTTGATGAGTATGTCAAGGACCAGGAGCAAGTAGCAGGAATGGTCAGTGACAAAGGGAAAACGGTTGCCGAGAGAGAGGTAGTGGCTGAGGATGACGACGAAGACAATATTATTCCTTGGGAGGTGACTCCTGTCAGAACCACGGTCAAGTGCAAGTTCGTATCTACCTGGTCTTCAACACCCTCCCTCACTGCCTCTGGATCTGGTACTACAGGCTCTGGTCCACCATCGAAACACCGTCAGTTTAGCGGATCAGTGGGGGCACTCTACGCAATCAATGACCAATTTTCAGCATTCAGCGACATCTTCCGAGCCTCGTCGCAATCACACACTTCAAGCCCATCTATTATACTGTCACCTCAGTGCAAACAGGTGGCCATGCGACGCGCACAGGAGCTAGAAAAGCATCTTGATGATGATAGTATGGCAGCGCTCATTGAAGCATTTCAGATGGACGTCAGCGCTGCTGATGCATATATGGTCATGACAGATGATGGTCCAAGGAAGTCTTTTGTTGATAGAAAAATCAAACATATTAACCGGCAGGTTCTGTAGATTCAAATACTAGTATTGTAGGTCTCTATTCACGTATTCTGACGAGCACAACAAATCCTATGGTAGTCCTCCCACATGGCGACCGCAATATGATCTCTGTCTTCAGTTGCCCGCTGCCTCTCTTCACGGTCAGCTGGTCCCTCTGCAAGGTCGCCTCTAGACTCGCCTGGATCGCAGTCAACAATGTCTTCATCGGCAAATTCTTCTATTTCTGTTGGATCGTGAATGCAAATAAAATTATGGATCGCACATAGGGCTGGGGGGATGCAAGCTTGCATCGACATACTATACTCTGGTGGGTGTACCAGTATCATGAACTGCCTCTTGAGCACCCCAAATATTCTCTCAATAGCATTACGAGCTTGAGTGTGCCGGAGATTATAAATTTCTTTTGATGTTTTTGGCCTGTCACAGCATTGAGAAGACACTACAGTGAGTTGTATATCACTCACCGAACTGCAGCTCACCCCCATTCAGCCAGATGGTACCAAACACCTTGGTATGGGACAAGGAGTGAGTCACATATCCCAAACCCAGCATCTGTGAGATAATATCTCCCTTCTGGAATATATAGGTCTGTGAGCCAGGCATTATTGTAGAGTGTCAAGTCTGATGTTGATCCGTCCCAACCACTGAGGACATACTGGAACTGGAGATCGAAGGAACAGCAAGCGAGACAATTTTGGCTGACACCACCTTTGCGGTTTCATGATAGTTGCCATTCTGCTGCAGACGGGCAGCATGCAATGTGGGTACCATCAATTGCCCCGAGTGCACCTGAAAAGTACGGGAAGAATTTAGAATTTTCCAATATTTCCTTTGGTATGGGTGCATTGTTGTGCGGAAGGGATACAAATTTGTTGTAGAATGGAGCTGAAGATATGGCAAGTAGGACTTTCTTGAAATATCTGATAAGGCCTGTGTGAGGCTACTGGTAGTACAAATATCTTTGCAAGGTGAACATACTTTTGTATTGTCATGTGAGAGTGCTGGAAGTGTTCTGCAACATGACGGCTTGATAACCCAGTCACACAGGTGTAGAGAAATATAGCAATCTGTTCATCAAGTGAAATATACTTTGAATCACAAAGTCCACAAGCCTGAAGTTCCTGTACAAGTGCATGAAATATGACCTTTCTCATCCCAAGCTCATTTTTGATCTGGTTGGGATGTCCGTTGACAAGCTCTTGCACCCATGCATGCCCAGAGAGGATCAAGGTATGGTAAGGCTCTTTATTGAGAAATGGGGTCATGTAAACAATTATAGCACCTATTATGAGCTGGATAACCATTGCTGCTGCCATTCGGAGGACATAGAACCAGTGAATTTGCTCTCTTGCTGCCAGTGGAGGCAGCATTGAGTCCTTAGTATGTGTGACTAAACCCTATGTCACTGCTGTTTGTATATATTGTGGTAAATGAAACTAACTGAGAAACAAACTGAGAAACAAACTGAGAAACAAACTGAGAAACAAATGGCAGCTGTCCAGGCCCTTAGAAGAGGTCCTAACGGGCTTCATTGTGCATAAGTCGCACGGCTTCCATCTCATGAATGTAGTTTGGCAAGAATTTGTTCTTCCCTGCTTCACATTGCGCAAGGATGCGCATGCGTCTACGAGAGTGATTGGGGTGGACTGGGAAACTCAGCTAAGGGGAAGCCACCACCAGCCCAAGAGTCGACACTGCTATCAGATTTGCCTTGGATTTGCCACGTGAAGTTTAGGCGACATTGAGAAACATTCTTGACATAATTGGACTGACCGTTTCTCAAATCTCAAATACTGTTCTATGTGCGATTGTATAGATATAGTGTATTCTGCATAATAGCTCAAGTTAGTGTGAATAACGTTTGTCAAATTGGATTCCTTCATCCTAGAGAAAATTTCGTCAAAGAACTAGCTCAATCCGGGAAAACCTGAGTTGCTTCTGTCCCCCACTTCCAAGATTCAACATGTCGCTAGTGCACCTCTCTTTGTACATTTCCCAAAGCTACTCGATTGGTAGCGTCATCTTCGCCCACTCCATTGGAACTGAGTACATCACGTTGGATACACTCTTCACAACCCTTGGTGGAAAGATGGATTTTGCACGTCCAGGCACACATCTGCAGAGTGTAAAGGCGGCCGTACCCATACATGCTGGGCCCAGATGCGTTTATCTTACTCTCACTCATCTTCAGACACTGACTGACTGTGTGTGTTTGCTTCTACAGTGAGGAATAAGAATCATACGTGTTCTATCAGCACTAATTGACTTGTGGACTGACCAGGATGAACAGTATCAGGACCTTACAGCGAAGGATGGGGCACTGTGTCACTGTTGACATCATAGCATAATGTCCTCAATCCCTCGCACATGTGAGCAATGGGAGTGCCAATGAGCATAGTGAGATTTGTGCTGACCCTTCCTGGGAAGTACGCCCTAGTTTTTACCTACTTACATGTCTTGACACCTCTTGGTACTAATATAATCCAATCTCGTGCTCACCGACCTCATACACATAATTGCCTCTGCTGAGAGTATATAGCTCCTGACGCCTGGCTGCTGTTGAAGGTGAGTTAGATGTTAGTTTTTCATTTGCTCTTTCCGTCTTCCCCCCGTCGCCGCACGCACCCACGATACCTAGATTTCTAACCCAATTGATTTGACTCCATCTCTCTCCCACCCCGCCCCTCCTTACCTACACGTACACACACTTACCACCTATGTCATAGACAAGCTCAGAGGCGGCGTAACTGCGGGTCTGACGATCTCACTTCTTGTGTGCCATGGTCGACAACACGCAAGCGACACCTCAATATCAATATCTGCCGAATCAGTGTTCGGGGGGCTCTTGAGCTATTTGGTAGTGGCTGTCTGGGACAAGAATGCTTCTGTTCATCTGGTATTGGTGCTGAGAATAGTGAACCAAGTCGCACCAATCACGCCTTACACAAAGAAGTAGCATCAAGGTCTTTGCATCAAAGTTTTCCGTCCTCGGGGTCACCCGATGTCTCATCACTTCGACATGCTACTCTGTGCATTTGTATGAGCATCGACTCGACTTCTTTTGGTACATCGAATGCGGGACTATTTCAATGGTGAGCGTATTAACTCCAGAAATCGATGCAGACGATGCAAGGTCCCTAGGAGCACCAAATAAAAACACAAACGATCATCCCTCGCAACACGGTTACTTCCTTATATCTATGCCTGGCATCGGATCCTCGCGGGTGGATTGTGGAGCGTTATCATGACCATGGATTAACACCCATCATGCAGCATCCCCAAGAACCAAACACGCACCTATCCAACACCACCTTCTTACACGGTTCCTCACTCAGCACCACTTCCGCTTCTTTACTTATGCCATCATCCACGAACCCACCAATGACGCGCTTGATGTAGAGGTATCTGCATACTGCTCGCGCACAAGAAGATGGCTGGAAGATGATCATGAGGAGCATATAGTGTATGCTGAGAGGAACTCTTTGCGTGAGCTGCATATCTTGTTTCTGAGCCTTGGGCCTGCGGGTGTCTTGTATCCCATTTTTTTAATGCTGCCTTGCAATTCATGTTCCTCTTTGCCAAGTTCCTTCGCGTTAACAACCCTCCATCCTCCGTGTGTTGCAGCCTGCCCTTGAGTGAAATCGGTTTCCAGAGCCGTACTGTGTTGTTAGACATTTGCGATATGTTGTATTTTGTGGCCGGGGTTCCATGGCAGCTGAAGCAGACCGGAGAAATCAGCGATCTGACATATAGAATCTAAATGGCCCCCCTCAGTGGAGTAGCCAGCGATGCAACAGGCATACAATGATAGCATGGCATGATTTAAAGATATGATTCTATACCGTGCGATTGTGCATATGTAGGACGGCACGAGCCAAGTGAATGAGCGCAAACGCACACGAAACACGAGACAAAGTTATCGAATGACAGAGTTCGAATAAATGACCTCACGACCGAGGCGAGGTAGGACGACGACGACCAAAGAAATATCCACAACAATTAACCTACATAGTAAACTTCTCCAGTCCCACCACTTGAGCCTTGTGCTTCTATTGGTCGTTCTTGAGATCCTTGTACCCCTGCTGCAGGTTGCCCTGGTTGTGCTGAACTGGTAGTTTCATTGCCATCTGTACGTTGCATGGCTGCGGCGGCTTCAGCGTCAGATTCAGGGGTAATGCCATATCTCTGCATTGTGTTTCAATGGAATAAAAGAAGAGCAGTAGCAAGCAACTCACGTCTTCATCGCGAGCAGGGGACACAAAAACGGTCCGTCTAGAAATCCTTACAGGAAATAAGTTGAAATTCCAGTGTCGGGGCTCGCGCGGCATTGATCGAAGTGAATCTGGAGGTCGCGTGCCGACACGCAGGGAACCGAACAAACTACGAAGGAGAGATGACGGGCTTGCAGGCGGAGCTGGTGCACTGTTTGTATCATTGCCGAAGAAGTCATTGCCCTGTATCAAAGTCAGGTTAGCAGGAGCTGAGATCAGAACTTTATACTAACATATCTCCCAACGCCTCTGTTGTTCGCGTACTGTTTGGAGACGATTGGGCGGAAGGCAAAGTCCTAACAACACAAATCAGCGAAGGATAGGGGTGTTTACAATTGATTAGCGTACATCTCTTGGTCGGATTGGACGTCTCTATTCAAAAAGTGAGATCAAGTAGCAAAGAGACGCAGGATTCACTTGCCTTGAACTTCGCGTTGGCCTTTGTATTAGCATTATCCGTACCCTGAACAAACCATAACCTTCAGGAAATAGAAAAGACGTCAAAACACAACGCAGATGCGCACACCCTGCTGTTTGAGCGCTGCCTCCACGCTCCATACATAGACCTTTGCGTCTAATCCAGCACTGGCAATGTATTTTCCATCGGGGGACATGACAACAGTCAAGACTTCGTCGTCATGCAAGAGTGGGTCTCCGACTTGCTGATTCGTCTTAAGATCCCAGATGCGAACGGAGTAGTCCCTTGCCGTGCTAACAAGATGGCTTTCAGTAGGGGACAGATAGAGAGATTCGACAGGGTTGGCATGACCCCGAAGAACGACCAGTTCCTCTCCATCAATCGACCGCCATTTGCGAATGGTGCAATCGAATGATGCGGAGAAGATGTATGCACCGTCCTTGGACCAACGCAACGACGTCACCTGGGACTCATGCCCTTTGATCTTGATGAGCAACTGCCCACCCTTTGACCACACACTGATCACCTCGTCCTCCCCACCGCTCGTGAATGTGTCGCCTTGTGGAGAGTATTGGACAGCATTCACCCAGCCATGACCGGTCTTTATTGGTGGTGCTATTTGTCGCCCAGTATTCGGGTTCCAGCGTCGTATAGTGCCATCAGCCGATCCACTTGCTACCTCCAGGGCATTGGGACACCAATCGAGGCACCTTACTTGACCATTATGCCCCTCCCATGGATCGCCAATCATACTGCCCTTCCTCATGTTCCATAGCCGTAGCCTGCCATCTAGACTTCCACTCACGACTATTGTTTCATCCGGCGATACTGCCATTGGGCCTATCCCGTGGCTATCCAAAGGCTTTCCTACCGGCTCTCCGTCTCTTTTCCACTGGCGAATCGAACAATCGTCCGACGCACTCAGTATATTGTAACTGTTGCAACTGGTGCCCACGCAGACAAGATTCCATATACATCTGGAGTGACCTTCAATGATACACTCCGGTATCAAACTTCCTGCTGGACGTCGTAGCATTGGTTTCTTCCATGATGTGGACCGAGTGTTGTGGTTGACGAAGTAGGACCGACCGAGTGGGGAGATGTGCCGTTCACATCCAGGAACGAGTTGAAGATAATCTGTACTCCACCATGAATTCCCCGTTCCTAGTGATATGTTCTTCGCTCACCTAGTCGTACTCCTGGTAGAGGTCGAATCGATGAAGACATGGCAAGCGTGTTGTCTTGATATTGTATTATACCATCCAATATCTTATACTGTTGCCATCGAGGAGGGAGCGCTCCGTTCCCGCCTGCTTCTTGTTGAGTAAGCCAGTGGGTATTTCGATATGGTTTTCTCACCTTCCCAAAGAACATCCTGGTACTGCTGTGCACCATATGGTGGTGGGTCCTTTTCTCCCGCTACAGGTCCCATACGTGCCGACGAGCCCAACGGCGCTTTTCTCCCCCTGACTGACGTGCTTGATTCAGCGTTTTCACGGGGCATAACCCTATTTGAGAAAGGGCGATATGTTTTACAGAGAGGTAGACAGTAAGCCTTGAGGTAATGCGCAAAATAAGAGTCGAGGATAAGAGATGGTGAAGGTGATGAACGAACCTGTTATGTAAACGCTCAGGTTTGCATGCTGTAGTTGCAGGCACCTTGCTGAGAATACAGGTTAGTGGCAGTGAGGTGATTCCTATCCGAATATCGATGCACCTCGGTTTGTTCCTTCTTACATATCACCACTTGTACCAAATCTGTCCGAGGCGAGCGCTAAGATATGCAATTCGCTTGAGCCCGGGACCCGACACATATCCAGATACCTGGACCAACAATGAGAGTCAATTTTGATTGTAAGAAGTGAACATGGAAATTGATGTTACATGCCCAGTTGGCACCTCTGAGAAGTGTGACCAAAGTAGAGAGGAATATGTGGTATTTATACATACAATGGTAGCGTGACATTCAACCCCGAGTGGAGTCATTCATAGATCCTAGTCAACGATCAATATCCTCTAGAGCATTAACACACTCCCCGTGCGCATGCGGAGTCCAGTTCTGCACTCTTTTGTCACGGCACCACAACCCAGGCCGCCCACCACCTCCCGGATCACGTTCCCATCAAATATCAAGTTTCCCGCGAAGAAGACCTTGCGCACCGCCAAGAGCAGGGTTCCAGAAAGCAGAACCGACTTCTCCGACAGTGGCTTCAACACGTGAATGTGAAGAAATTGACGGAGGGGGAGGGAGGTACATGAGGAGAAAGGGGACGCTAGATCCGAGTGCACAGGTGAGGGTTGCGATGGTGAATTTTGACTCTGAAAGGAGGAGCGCTACTGTATCCAGTTTAGATATGGGTATGGATGACTTGGATGGGAAGTGCCTGCAAGTCGACGCCACCATCAGATTTGCCATAGAAGGAGCGTACCAAATCTATGCACACTTGTGACAAACACTTCAACCAGAAAGCGAGAAGGGGTATCACAAAGGGGAGGGCGTTCCGGTGGTTGGATTAGCGGAGTATCTGAGCGTGTCGCAAAATTGTGTGGTGTGCAACTGGAAGCGCACCTGGAAAAAACCAGAGACACGTACTGAACTACTGCGTCCCATTAGCACATTGGATAGTGTGATTTACATCGATGGCAGTCACAGTAATTCTAAATCTCGGTCATGAGTACAGTGCAATCCAGGAAATGAGACGATAACATGGGTGTGATAGCTGGGTGCGAAATATTCCATAAATGCACCCGAGAGAGAGGAGAGAATATCTTCGATTGACAGGGAGTGTTTCAGCAAACGACAGGCTCATGACTGACGCGGAGTGGGACGACGACAACTAAATAAGAGTCCACAGCAGTTAACTTCGTAGGAAACATCTCCCGTTCCGCCAGTTAAGCCTTGAGTTTGAGTTTGATTTTGTGCTGGTCGTTCTTGAGACCCTTGTGCCCCCGGCGCAAGTTGGCCTGGTCGTATTGAACTGTTGGCCTCGTTGCCGTTCGCACGTTGCATAGCTGCATCTAATTCCGCCTTGGTGGGAGGGGCGATGGCAATTCTCTGCAAATGGATCGATTTCGATGTATCAAAAAGGTGATGGGAGCCGCTCACATTTTTCTTGCGACTAGGAGCTACATCGATGATGTCGCTGGAGGTTCCTCGAGGAAATAAGTTAAAATTCCATTGTCGGGGCTGGCGTGGTATTGGTCGAAGAGCATCTGCAGGTCGAGTACCGAAATGAATGGGACCGAGTAAATGGCGCCAACGAATGAGAGACGATGGGCTCCCAGATAGAGCGTAATGAGGCGTGTGGTTTGTATCGTTGCCGAAGAAATCATTTCCCTGTATCAAAATCAACTTAGTAAGGCCCACGGATCGAAAAAATTACACCAACATATCTCGCCGAACCTCTGGTATTGGCTTGATGTTTCGGTTGGGCTGGGTGTCCCTAATAAAAAGTTGAGATCAAGTGGGAAAGGGATGCACGACTTACTTGCCTTGAGCTTCGCATCGGTCTTTGCATTAGCCTGAACAACAACCAAAACCTTTAATAAATAGAAAAGACATTGAAAACGCAATGCAGATACGCACACCCTGCTGTTTGAGCGCTGCCTCCACGCTCCATACATAGATCTTTGCATCTAATCCAGCACTAACAATGTATTTTCCATCGGGGGAGATGACAACAGCCAAGAGTTCGTCGTCATGCAAAAGTGGATCTCCGACTTGCTGGTTCGTCTTGAGGTCCCAGATGCGAACAGTGTAGTCTGCTGATGCACTAACAAGATGGCTTTTATTAGGTGACAGACAAATGGATCTGACGGTATTGGTATGGCCACGAAGAACGATGAGTTCTTCCCCATCAATCGACCGCCATTTGCGAATGGTATAATCGACTGATGCGGAGAATATGTATAGGCCTTCCTTGGACCAACACAACGACGTCACCGGGGACTCATGCCCCTTGATCTTGATGAGCAACTGTCCATCCTTTGACCACACACTGATCATCTCGTCCTCCCCACCGCTCGTGAATGTGTCGCCTTGTGGAGAGTATTGGACAGCATTCACCCAGCCATGACCGGTCTCTATTGGTGGTGCTATTTGTCGACCAGTATCCGGATTCCAGCGTCGTATGGTGCCGTCTTCTGATCCACTTGCAATCTCCAGGGAATTGGGAGACCAATCGAGGCACATCACTTGATTATAGTGTCCCTCCCATGGATCGCCAACCATACTGCCCTTCTTTATGTTCCACAGCCGTATTTTGCCGTCTGGACTTCCGCTCGCAACCATTGTTTCATCCGGAGATACAGCCATCGAGCACACCTGTGCCCCGTGGCTATCCAAAGGCTTTCCCGCCGGCTCTCCATCTCTTTCCCACTGGCGAATCGAACAGTCCTCGGAAGCGCTCAGTATGTTGCAAGTGGTGCGCAAGCAAGCAAGGCTCGATATGCAGTGGGAGTGACCTTCAATGATGCACTCCGGCATCAAGCTCCCTGCTGGACG
Source organism: Suillus subaureus (assembly GCF_016647635.1). Taxonomy (NCBI): domain Eukaryota; kingdom Fungi; phylum Basidiomycota; class Agaricomycetes; order Boletales; family Suillaceae; genus Suillus; species Suillus subaureus. The sequence goes on from NW_024538623.1 coordinate 82,229, forward strand.
TTCTGGTGCTGATTTCTTCCATGACGTGGTCCGAGTGTTGTGGTTGACGAAATAGGACCGACCGAGTGGTGAGATGTGCCATTCGCATCCAGGGACGAGTTGAAGATAGTCTGTACTCAGCTATGAGTTCCTCGCTCCTAGCGATATACTCCTCTCTCACCTAGTCGCACTCCTGGTAAAGGTCGGTTTGATGAAGCCATAACCAGCGTGTCGTCTTGATAATGTGTTCTACCATCCGGCACTTTGTACTGATGCCATCGAGGAGGGAGCACTCCATTCCCGCCTGTGTCTTGTTGAGTAAGTCAGTGGGTACCCCAATACGGCCTTCTCACCTTCCCAAAGAGCATCCTGGCGGTGCTGTGCGCCATATGATGGTGGATCCTTCTCTCCCGCTACAGGTCTCATACGTGCTGATGAGTTCAACAACACTTCGCTCCCTCTGGGTGACGTGCTTGACTCAGCCTCTTGGCGGAGCATGATCCTGATCGGGAAAAGACGATGTGCTTTACCGAGAGGTAGACAAGAAGCCTTGATATTAGTAATGCGCAAAATAAAAGTCGAGGATAAGAGATGGTGGAGGTGGTGGGTGGATCTGCTAAACACTCAGATTTTCATGCTGTAGTTGCAGGCACGCATATTAGTGGCAGTGAGGTAACTTCTGTTCGAATTTCCATGCACCTCGGTTTGTTCCGTCTTACATATCACCACTCGTACCAAATCTATCGGCGAGCGCTAAGATATGGACTTCGCTTGAGCCCAGGACCAGACATATATCCAGACACCTAGACCACCAGTGATAGTCAATTCGATTGAAAGAAATGAACATGCAAATGAAGTTACACGTCCAGTCGGCACCTCTGAGAAGTGACTCAAGCAGAAAGGAATACGTGGTATGTATACATACATACAATGATAGCGTGACGTTCAACACCTGAGTTGAGTCATCTATAGATGGATGACCATCCGAGTCAACGACCAATGTCTTCAAGGGCATCGACACACTCCCCAAGCGTATCCGGCGTCCGGTTCTGCACTCTTTTGTCACGGCACCACAACCCAGGCCGCCCACCACCTCCCAAATCACGTTCCCATCGAACATCAAGTTCCCCGCGAAGAAGACCCTGCGCACCACCAAGAGCAGGATTCCAGAAAGCAGACCCGACTTCTCCAAGCGTGGTTTCAACATCTGGATCAGAAGAAACTAGCGGAGGGGGAGGGAGGTGCATGAGGAGAAAGGGGACGCTGGATCCGAGTGCGCGGGTGAGGGTTGCGGTGGTGAATTTTGATTCTGAGAGGAGGAGCGCCACTGTACCCAGTTCAGACACGGGCGTAGGGGATCCAGATGGGGAGCGGTCTTGAGCGTGCATATGCCATACGCCCTCCATCTCGCGAACGTAGTTTGGTGAGAATTTCTTCTTTTCCGCTTTGCATTGCGCAAGGACGCGTATGCGTCTACGGGGAGGTGTGATTGGGGTAGATTGGGAATCTGAACTAAGAGGAAGCCACCACCAGCCGAGCAAGTCGACGCCGCCGTCTGATTTGCCACCGACGCGTTTGAGTGACATCGAGAAATATTCTTGAAGCAATTGAGCGACCGTTGCTCGAACGCTGTTCCACGCGCGACTGTCGATAGTGTCCCGTGCATCACAGCTTAACTTCAGTACGGCCTTTGTCTAAGATCTGCCTTGGTTAGATTTTAATCAATGGTGACAGGAAGTGGGAGTTCGCAAGTAACTCGGTGATCAAATTCTAAGGGATGGATTTGCCAGAGCCTAGAGGTTGGCTAATTAACCGTCTAAGGGAAGCTGCAACCGAAACCAATCCGGGAAAACCCGGGCTACTTCACTTCTGCTTGAACCTCTTCCTCCACTTCCGAAAATCGACATGTCTTAGTGCGTCTCTCTTCATACACATCCCTCTAACTAGCTACTGACACACCCACCGGATTGCCAGCGTCATCTTTGGCCGCGCCATTAAAACCGAGTACCTCACGTTAGGCACACTCTTCGCGACCGGTGGTGCCGTGTATGCATCGCTTGGTGGAAAGAAGGATTCTGCATCTTCAAGCAAACCTCTTGCAGAGCGCGTGAAAGAGGCTGTACCCATAAATGCTGGATCCAGGTGCGTACATTTTCACTCTCACTGGCCTGCAGACACAGACTGACCGTATGGTCTACAGTGAAGAGGAACAATTGTATGTGCTCTATAAGGACCAAACGACTCGTGCTGCAGCACGGACTGACCAGGATGAACAGCATCAAGAACTTTATTGCAGAAGCCGAGAAGGAGGGCGGGGTAGCGCATCATTGATTCGGGTTCTCGTCTTAATATACAGTGCGGATCGGCCAGGATGTAGTTACCTTGATGCATGTCAGAGACATACCAGTGCAATAACCTCTGGAAATAGATCTTTGTCTCGCTCTCATCGTTGCTTTCGTCGACGTCCAAGCCTATGTCGGAGCTGCTTCCTTTTCGGTTCATAATTACTCCAAAGTGATTGTGTTACAGTTGAAAATATTCACCGTCGTTGCATCGCAACTGCCAGATCATCACTAGTTTTAACTGTGTGATTTTACACCAACAACGTTCTCTTACTCATTCCCTCACCAACGTCCATGTCTTCTGCCATATAACGACACCCGCACGACAAAGTCAACTATATATTATACCACGACCATGAACATGGACTATAATGGCACCACACGAAAACACCTGACCCTCTTGAACACCTCCAGCTCGCCAACAGCAGCGAGTTCTCTCCCTTCCCCGCCCTACTCACCCCCTCCAAACCGCAGCACACCACCCACCAGCGCCCACGCACAAGGCGCGTCTCCCAACGACGCGACCAAAGCCCCCAAAGCCACCCGCCGGCAATCTTCCATCTCCTACGTATCCTCCCGCGTCGACGTGTTCTCGCGACACGGGACAACCGTGGCTGATGCCTCGATAGCAACGGATACGGTACATGGAACGGGAGGTCTATTCGAAGGACACAAAAGGACTTCACGCTCGATGAAGAGGCGCACCATAGTAGGGCTCGAAGAATTGCGCGGAATAAACGCACTTGGGGAAGCCCGCACACGTGTGAGCGTTGGAAGTGCCAGTGCCAGTGCCAATGGGGGCATAGAGAGAGCTGCACTGACATTGGCTGAGAAGTACGTCCGGATTTCCGCGTACCTATATTGATGCCAACGGAATTCAAATTTCAGGCACGCCGACCTCCTACACGCAATTGCAGCCGCTGAGAGTAGACGCCTCGAGCTAACTGGTCAACTGGCAGCTGTTGAAGGGGATCTGGCAGAACGTGAGTCCTTTCTTGATGTTTCATTTCGTGCTTTTGTATCTCCCTCGGTGCCGTTGTTCCGCATTATATCCACCAGCACACATGCGTAAATTCCTGATCAAAGCGAACTGACCCTCTCTCTCTCGTTTCTTAGTAAAGCGCAAATGGGAACGTATCGTCAACCGCGAACCATACCACCCCACTCTTCCCTCATCAACACCCACTGCTTCTGTCGTAGATGGCCTCAAAGAAGGTGTAAGATTACTCGCAGCAGGTCTGAGCGACCTAAGTGACCTCTCTTCTCCGATCCCCTCGCCGGCTCCTCCAATCAACACAGAAGAAACTGTGGATGTTCCGAGGCGTCACGCACAGCGTGTGAGTGACTCGTCCACATCAACGTCAACACAACTCTCGAAGAGTTCCGCGTCATCTGTCTGGGACGAAGACATGTCCCTTTCTTCTGGTATCGGCGCGGACAACAGCGAACGACATGTCACGAATCAAGCACGAGACAAGGAAATGTCAAGAGCAAGACAGGAAAAAGTCTTTCGTCGACGATCGCGCGATCTTTCGCATCCTCCGACTGCATTTACGAGGCATGCCACTTCCTATAATAGCACGAGCACTAGTGTGGACCTCGGGCGAGGGAGCGTGGAACTGGACTCGACTACAGAGGTCGTTCGTGGTACATTCAATCCGGGAATAGACGCGTCCGTTGTAGCGGTAGCTTCAGAATTCGATGCAGACGGTGCAGGGTCCTCGGAGATACCAAGCAAAAACACGCTCGGTAGCAAACGCTCCTCCCTAGCGCCGCCTTCATCGATGCCTGGCGCGGGATCGCCCGCCGTAGCTGGTAGTGGATGGGGGAACGTTGGTCGCAAACTTGGAGGTGATGTGTGAGTGATGTCCCCTTCCCACTTTTGAGTTTGTTTGGCGCATTCGCCCCCGCTTCTCTTCGATATTTCATCACATTCAAACTAACACTCCATGACAGATTCTCCAAAAGTCAAAAACGAGCCTCCAGTCTCCTCTCGGACGTCTCCCAATCCATTGTATCAGCATTAACCCCAGGGCCAGTAGCAACCTCCCCCGCACCAGTTCCAACATCAATACAAACATCAACACCTTCCCTTTTCCCATTCCCCTCATCCCTCCGCACACCTTCAAGCAGCACCATCTCCTTAAGCACACCAAGTGCGAGCTCTCCACTGACGCGCCCCACGTACCCGCACACTCGCACCCATACTCATGCCCCGGCCCCGCGTACAAACAGTTGGCTGGAAGATGAGGAAGATGAGGATACGGTGAATGCTGGGGGGGTCATGATGCCGTCTGTGCTTACGCCCGATTCACTTGCACCCACCAAAAAAGAAACAGCGACAACGACGAGTTTCGATGACGATGACGACTGGAATTGGTAGCAGTTACCGTTGTCCGCTTTTGACGCTCTCTGGCTGTTTTTGGAAGACGAAAATTAGGCTCTGCGTCTGAGTGTGCGTATTATTTTTTGTTCTGTGCGGTATTACTCGTACTCGATGTGTTGCATCATAACAGTCGAAATTACGTGTAGTCAATGAGTTTGCTGAGTGATCGGTATCAATGAGTAGTACTAAATTCCCAACGAGACATTCCTATATGGCGTTCATGTAGATACAACTGTTTGCAGGCACCAGGTACATAGCGGGGGACGAGACAATCCACAAGAGCACAAGAGACATGAGAAAAGCTCTCGAGCGATGAAAGAGACAGTTTCAGATGACCGCCTATCTGCCGCGACGTCGGAGGAAGTAGTATGTAGACAGACAGACGTGCGCATGCGTGAGAGACTCGCAGGGATGAGAGGTGCCGGTGAAGATTCTGATGCGGGAGGCCTAGGGCCTAGGCAGGCAAGCGATGGGCCCGTCGGGATGATTGTGACATCAAGGGGTTCACAAAGGGAGATGAATTTTTGTCGAAGGAGGGTATATTGAACTGAATAGGAACATTAAGAGATGAGTGAGCAAGGGGCACAGTATTAATGTTGGGAGGCAAGGTAACTGTTGGGCTCATCAGATGCTTTAGAGTCGAACAACCTCAATGGCAAGGGCATCGATCATTTCTCGTAAACGATAAACGATTGTAATTGGCTGACCACGCTGACGTAACTCAAGACGGGGACCTTTTACATAATGTTACATGAAATTTCTTAATATTTTTGTCCACCCCCGCATCAGCAGGCATCAGCGCTGCAGCTCGCGTCAGTCGCATCATACGATATGTCGTTCACTTAGCCAGGCCCGTAATTTCAAACGGTAACGAAATGACACTCGGTGTCGAGGACGAAGCTCGGCCGAGTTGCCAATCAAACCAGACAGTATCAAAATCAATTGCATGTACGGTTGATGAGTTAGTGAAATTCTCGAGTGGTGAAAGAGACAGATTCATCGGACGAGGACAACCAACTCACTTTGTAGGAAGTTTCTCCCGCTCCGCCTTGCGTCTGTGTTGGTTTTCTTGTGCCCCAGTTGCAGCTTGGCCTTGTGCAGCTGACATGTCGGCGCACGGAGGGAGTAGTAGACAGCCAGGCGAGCGTGAGAGACTCGCAGAGATGGAGGTAAAGATCTTGATGCGACAGGCAGGCATGATGGACGTTAACGTTGATGGTGGGCCGGATGATAATGACACTGATCAGACTTTGTCACATAGTCAGCCTGCACAGACCTTAGACAAGCCAAATCCCGCACTAGTTTCTGATTCGAATCAGCAAGTTGCACTGCCGGTTCGGAGCCTGCCGCTGGACTTTATTGATTTCTTGAGGGGACTGTTACATTGGCGACTAGTTGTCCGTCGTACGTTGACGTTAATACATGTCTTGAAGGAAGCACCGCCGTCCCTATTGCCAGGCCCAGAGATTAGATTCATCACAAAGCGTCCAAACAAGTGCCTATAGAAACAAGGTGAGTACTAATATGCAAAAGCACACATAGAATCCGCGAAGTGCAGGAGCGGTAGTATCGATCGGCACTAGAAGACGGAACCAGCGCGGTAAGATTATGTCAGCGGATATCGCTGATGTGAGTGGTCCTAAAAAGGCAGTGTACGGGGGGCTAGACCCTTGAAACGGGACATTGTCCACTACCGCTGTTATCGCACATATAGAGCCGAATGAAATTCGACCAAACGTTGCCACCCTCTATAAGGATGTGATCAAACTTACTTTTATATGTCATAGACAGTCTGAACGCGTTCTGGTTGCCACCCTGCATCACTTCTGAATCAAAGAATAAAATCAACATCAGAGTTGGCTCGAATTGGCGTCCTGAATTCCAGGTGTCTTTTGACGTTTGAGGCACTTACACATTCACGATCATATTTTAGAATTGACCAGACAGCCATTGTACCTCGTCTGACAGGCAAAGCAACAGGCACTTACGAAAGCCTTCATGGCGGAATCTCGTCACGGAAATGTCGGAACGTTGAATGCATAATACAGTCACGTAAGTATGTGTGTAACTCGCCCACATCCAACGTTCCGCTGTACATAAATAGAGCCACTTGAAAAGTTTCAATGGCCAGTTTGCACATTTTTATTTAGACGAAGATAGTTCATAATGGTCGCATTTGCTGACCTTTCACTCTCCTTTCTTACCGGCCTCTCTGGCCTCACAGTACGCGATGCTTCTTCAGGATCTCTCGATGCAGCCTGTACAGGGAATACCCAACTTGAAGTTCGAAGCACAGTTTGCTCGCAAATCGCAGCGGCACTCACCTCGTCCAGCTCTGTAGTGTATTACCCTGGTGCGTACTACTTCCAGTCCAGTCCTGGGTAGCAGTGAACCCAAATTGCTACAGGCTCGGCTCAATATATCAAGGACAATTATCACTGGGCTGCGTCTAGTAATCAGGCCTCTCAATGTTCCTTTGAGCCTGCAACAGCTGAAGACGTCGGAGTCGCGGTATGTGCGAGGCGAACAAGTTCAGTATTCACCTCCTGATGTGTTCTTCACATCAGCTTCGAATTTTGGGACAGACGCAGACACCATTTGGAGTGAGTAATACTGATTTTGGCTTCCATTATATCTTCACGACTGACTGTCACAAAGGTTAAAAGTGGAGGACACGCCACGAATGCAGGCTTCTCTTCCACATCAGGCGTCGAAATTGCGTTGTATTCTTTTTCAGATGTTGTGTACAATTCGACCACACAAACAGCAACTTTGGGCATGGGTTTGATATGGGATGAAGTCTATGTTGCACTTGAACCGTATGGCATGACTGTCGTAGGGCCGAAAATCACTGGCATCGGAATCGGAGGCATTACTCTTGGAGGAGGTATGGTTTTACCAAGGTCCACCACCGAAATGAAGCTTATTTTATTTGTTTACTAGGATATTCGTATTTGACTAATCAGTATGGTCTGGGTATCGACAGCGTCGTGGCCTACGAACTTGTTATGCCCAACGGGACAGTGGCTGATATCACAGAGTCCACAGAACCAGATCTGTTCTTTGCGTTGCGGGTAAGTTTCCAGCGGTCTAATCACGTCACCTTTCTTAATTTTCTGTGATATGTCAAGGGTGGATTCAATAACTTTGTGCGTAGCGCCGACTGATCTGTTGGCGAACGTACTGACAATAGCAGGGCATCGTGACGACCGTTACTGTCAACACACATCCTCAATCTCAAGTCTGGGTAAGGACTCGAAGTCTGAGTAATTGTACGCTGACAATCATTTCATGTGCAGGGTGGACTTGTCTCGTATTCGCAAAACCAATGGGCAGCAGCAAGCTCAGCTATTGCCAACTTTTCGGCGAATGTCACCGATCCAAAGGCATCCATGTACAATGCATATAATTATATCTCTGGAGTGGTACGTCAGCTATCGCCATTCCCCGGTTACTACTCAGCGACTGACCTACATGTCTCGTTGCAGCCAATAATGGCGAATATCCTCTTTTATGATGCTCCCACACCCCCTGAGGGCATGTTCGACGAGTTCTTGGCAATTCCTGCTATCGTAGCGGCCGTTTCTACCAGATCCTACGTAGATCTCGTTCAGTCTCTTCCCTTAAATGCTACTGCTGGGCTTAGGTAAGTTCATGTGGAACATGTCACTATCTGCTCTACTCACTTGAAGACAGAACCGTGTTCAGTTCGGTGGCAATGGAGGACGTTACAGTCCCTGTATTGGACATGATTGTGAATGAGACAACGGTAACTACTCTCCCTTTTGATTGGACACACCGTTAACGCACAATATTGGTCAGTTCTGGAGCAAAAAATTGGCAAGCTCCAGTGCTGGAATTGTCACATATGGCGTAGACGTCTTCCTGCCCACGATCTACGACCATGTAGCTTCGCCGACCGCATACCCACCATCACGAAGTCAAGGTTACTCATTCATCGAATTGTTCTATGGTTGGACACAATCGAACTATGATAGCACCATATTCGACGCTGTCAGCGCAAGTACCCAGCATATGCTACAATCACTCGTCAATGACGGCCAGGACGTCGCGGGTGTTGCCGTGTACCCGAACCATGCACCTCCTAACACGAGTTTAGAGACAATGTACGGCGATAATGTACCTCGTTTGCAAGCTATCAAGAACGCTGTCGATCCGGATAATGTGATGGCGTTGACGGGTGGTTGGAAATTCTAGTCCCAATTTGATTGCAGAAAGATGTATATTCACATTCGTTTTCACCTATACCCTACTTATCTGGGCTGGAATCTTTTACATATAGTACGTATACTTACTATGTACGTCCAACAGTCGTTACGTTTATCACCGAGCCAGTATAGTATATCAGTCAATACGAACCAATTATCGTAGGTTGACACTGCCAATGTAAGTCACAGAATTTAGAAAGCGCCGGTTGTGCCTCTTCATAAGGTAGGTAGACCGGGTGTGGTACGAAACAGTCGGTAAACATGCACGAGAGGGAAGAGCAAGGTACCATCCAGAAGCTGGCACTTTCACAAAACCCTTATTCCTAGCTACTTCAACACAAAATTCTTATCATGACATCAGGAACATAACGGATTCATTTAATAATGGCGTTCAAAGTAAGGCTGTGAAAGTCTTGGTTGGTTAATTCTCGACGACGGGTCATATATTTATACCTGGAATGTCGATCGAGTAATTAGGGTAGAGTTATTTTCTCGTTTCCGCAGTGAATGCTTATCGCTTACTAAGCGCTTGCAACACTGGAACAAATATTGCCTCAAGGCGTTAATCATTGGCCTGTTACTTCACATATTCACAATGAGCAAAGGTAAATCGTCGAGGGATTCAACTCAACTCATCCACAAATCTAGCGAAGCAGCAGCTGGTGGAAGTCAGGTACGTGATTTTCGAGGATCGCTTATAAAATTCACTCCACTTCAAACACTAACATTGACGCATCCTCCGTCTAGCACCAACCCCGGCGTGGTAAAGTCCGTCGGTTTCTTGGGGAGGTCAAGGACAAGTTAAGGATCTCGGTGAGTCAATGGGCATGTGTAGTGAGTGTCCTGGCATACGACTAAGATTGCAACAAGCGCTTGAAGGATTCCCGTAGCCATAGCCCTGCTCCCCCGAATATCAGGGTGGGTTCTCAAACTTGCCCTTTAGTCACTGTGCTCTTTCTAAATTTTGGTGGCCACGCAGGATCAGGTCGTGCCGTCTGGTATAGAAGTGGAGGCTGATACCCAATCGGCTCTTCGGGATGCAGAAGAGGCTACAAAACGCATGTATCCACTTTCTAGACCTGCGATAACTGTGGCGTCTGTTGGCCAAGACGCACAAGCGGATCTCGATGCTGCTGACAGTTTCCAGGACACATATCTCAAACCCCTCAGGATATTCGACGAAGTTGTTGAGAAGATTGCGGATGTATGCAGGCCCACCTCTCGATCCGATCCGAACTAATTGAGTTCTACAGGTACATCCATATGCGAAGATGGCACTGGGCGTGTTGTCTTTTGCAGCCAAAGTATGTTTTTTTCCTTATCTCTTCCTATCTCCCACCGCTTAGCAACCATCTGTACAGCTTATTCTAGCTCAAACGGATCGCGACGCAGCAGTGCTCAAACTTCTCAAGAAGATATATGAAGTTTACAGCTTCATGACACAAGACGAGAAGCTCAAACAACTTTTGTCGATGCATGTTATCCTTGGAAAGATTTCTCAGCAGACCCGTGAATGTGCTCAGTTTATCACAAATTATTCGGAAACCAAGAAATTTTGTGAGTGTCACAAGCTATTGCGCTCTGTACCGTCTCGAGCTGCTACATAATTACAGGGAAGAGACTTGCAAAGGATGTCCTCTCGGAAACGGACGATACCATCAAAAAGTACATTGACGTGTTCCAGGGGCTCATGCAAAACTTCCGGGACCAGGTTGCTCGCGACGTAGCCATAGGCGTTCACGACATAGCCATACACGTCCACCGTACGGGTAAGGGTTCGGACGTCCTTGTGACTTGACATATATTCATAATTTTTAAGAAGAAATATTGGACCTCAGCGGTATGACTTATGCAGAGGGCGCGGGACTAGATACCAGGAAACAATGCCTTGAAGGGACGCGCACAGATATCCTTTCCCGGATCACGGAATGGGTCAACAGCACCGGAGACAATGTTCCATGTGTCCTGTGGCTATCTGGCCCCGCAGGCAAGGGCAAATCGGCCATCGCCCACACTATTGCTAAGTGGGTCAACGACGTGGGAGGGCTTGGTTCGTGTTACTGTTTTGACCGCCAGCGAGAAGCAGATCGTCGCCATGAAAAGATCTTTTCTACGATCGCGCGCGACTTGGCTGACCGTGATCCGGAGATGAGGCGGGCATTGGCAGATGCAGTCAGGCCCGCGAATTCGCTCAAGAAGACGGCAGATATCATCCAGCAGTGGCAGAAGATTCTTATTGAACCACTGGAGAAGTCATCTGGGTCAACTGGGGAGCCCATTGTGATCGTGATCGATGCACTGGACGAGAGCGGTGGAATAGAGACACGGAGAGACCTCCTCCGTATTCTAGCTGGCAATCATCAAAATCCCGCTGTTCCCAAAATCACAGACCTCCTTTGCAACTTCCGCTTCATCGTTACCTCTCGCCCACTTGATGACGTCAAAGACAAGTTTGGTGACGTTCAGCATATTCGACAGATGTCGATGGATGATATTCCACGAGTAGATGCAGAGCGCGACATCCATGCTTATGTATCCAGGGAGTTGGAAGGGCTGGATTTCCAGGACAGAGAGTTCGCAGTCCTCGCGGAGAAAGCCGATGGACTTTTCGAGTGGGCGCGTCTCGCTTGCGGATATATCAAAGAGTCCCATGCTGGGCTATCTCCAATGGAGTGCTACGAGGCTGTGGTATCACGCAATCCTGCTGAGAGAAGCCCGCTATTGCATGACATGTATCGCCTCATTTTAAAAGATATCATGCCCGGGGATGCATCCCCGCATTCACAGAAACTGCGTTCGACTGCGTTAGCGAGATTTCGCTCAGTGATGGGACAAATACTAGGCACAGCTGAACCCCTTCCTTTAGCTTCCCTGAACACCATGAGGGACCATTTTCCAAAGAAAGAGGACAATTTCAACGTAAATCTTATGGTAAAATACATGGGTTCCCTTCTTAGCGGCATCACCAACCCAGATTCTCCAATCCGACCCCTTCATGCATCCTTCCGCGATTTCCTGACGGATCAATCATACAGTGGAGAGTTTTTCATCGACGTGTTGGAGGCGCAACGCGACCTTGCATTTGCGTCACTTCGAGTGATGGAACACGGTCTTCGCTTCAATATCTGTGATTTAAAGTCGTCGTATCTTCCTAATAGTGAAGATCCTGGGTTGCAAGGACGAATCCGAAAATGCATCCCCCAGCATCTGTCATATTCCTCTCGATTTTGGACTTCGCACGTACGAACCACATCCTTTGACAAGGAGCTCGCAAAAGAAGTGAAATTGTTCTTCGACAACGAGCGGCTGTTTTTCTGGCTCGAGTCGCTCGCCCTGGTCAACTGCGCTCAGCGGCGCAGTTCCTGCCCTCTCACATATTCCCCAGTGGCTGAAGGTGAGTGCATTGCTATTGAGTGTCAGATAAAGCGCTCATGTGCAACCATAGGGTCATCCTAAATTCAAAAATGTTTTGTTGACTGCAATGGACGTACAGAGGTTCATTCAAGTCTTCGGCGGCATGATTTTATATAGCACGCCACATCTGTATGTATCAGCACTCCCATTCTCACCTGCCAACTCTCTACTGTCGAGAAAATTTTCGGCACGATTTCCGAATACTCTTCGTTTGGCATCTGAACGTGATGTGAATTGGCCAGCTGTTCAGACCGTGCTCAGGGGGCACACTTCTTCAGTAACGTCGGTCTCGTTCTCGCCGGACAGCACTCTCATCGTCACTGGTTCTTGGGATAACACTGTTCGGCTGTGGGACGCAGCGACGGGGAAGTCAGTCGGTGAGCCCTTGCGGGGGCACACTGATTCAGTAACGTCGGTCTCGTTCTCGCCGGATGGCACTCTCATCGTCACTGGTTCTTGGGATAACACTGTTCGATTGTGGGACGCAGGGACGGGGGAGTCAGTTGGTGAGCCCTTACGGGGGCACACTGATTCAGTAACGTCGGTCTCGTTCTCGCTGGACGGCACTCGCATCGTCACTGGTTCGATCGATAACACTGTTCGGCTGTGGGATGCAGGGACGAGGGAGCTAGTTGGTGAGCCCTTGCGGGGGCACACGTCTTCAGTAAGGTCGGCCTCGTTCTCGCCGGACGGCACTCGCATTGTCACTGGTTCGGACGATAAGACTGTTCGGCTGTGGGATGCAAGGACAGGGGAGCCAGTCGGTGAGCCCTTGCGGGGGCACACTTCTTCAGTAACGTCAGTCTCGTTCTCACCGGACAGCACTCGAATTGTCACTGGTTCGGACGATAAGACTGTTCGGCTCTGGGATGCAGGGACGGGGGAGCCAGTCGGTGAACCCTTACAGGGGCACACTGATTCAGTAACGTCGGTCTCGTTCTCGCCGGACGGCACTCGCATCGTCACTGGTTCGGACGATAAGACTGTTCAGCTGTGGAATGCAGGGTCAGGGGAGCCAGTCGGTGAGCCCTTGCGGGGGCACACTTCTTTAGTTTATTCGGTCTCGTTCTCACCAGACGGCACTCGCATTGTCACTGGTTCGGACGATAAGACTGTTCGGCTCTGGGATGCAGGGATGGGGGAGCTAGTTGGCGAGCCCTTGCGGGGGCACACTGATTCAGTAACATCGGTCTCGTTCTCGCCGGACGGCACTCGCATCGTCACTGGTTCGGACGATAAGACTGTTCGGTTGTGGGATGCAAGGACGGGTGAGCCGGTCGGTGAGCCCTTGCGGGGGCACACTTCTTCAGTAACATCGATCTCGTTCTCTCCGGATAGCACTCGCATCGTCACTGGTTCGGACGATAACACTGTTCGGTTGTGGGATGCAGGGACGGGGGAGCCAGTTGGTGAACCCTTACAGGGGCACACTTATCCAGTAACGTCGGTCTCGTTCTCGCCGGACGGCACTCGCATCATCACTGGTTCGCACGATAGCACTGTTCGGCTGTGGGATGCAGGGACAGGGGAGTCAGTCGGCGAGCCCTTACGGGGGCACACTGATTCAGTATCGTCGGTATCGTTCTCGCCGGACGGCACTCGCATCGCCACTGGTTCACACGATAAAACTATTCGGCTGTGGGATGCAAGGACAGGGGAGCCAGTCGGTGAGCCGTTGTTGGGGCACACTTCTTTAGTAAGGTCGGTCTCGTTCTCGCCGGATGGCACTCGCATTGTCACTGGTTCGCACGACAATATTGTTCGGCTGTGGGATGCAGGGACGGGGGAGCCAGTCGGTGAGCCCCTGCGGGGGCACACTGATTCAGTAACGTCGGTCTCGTTCTCTCCGGATGGCACTCGCATTGTCACTGGTTCCTGGGATAAGACTGTTCGGCTGTGGGATGCAAGGACGGGAGAGCCAGTCGGTGAGCCCTTGCAGGGGCACACCTATTCAGTAAGGTCTGTCTCATTCTCCCCAGACGGCACTCGCATTGTTACTGGTTCGGACGATAAGACTGTTCGGCTGTGGGATGCAGTGATGAGCCAGCCGTCGCAATATTACGCTGTGTCAGATCCGTCAGCATTATCAGATGATCGTCGCATCATGCATCCCATCGAGTCCGTCACCCCCATGACATTGAATACTTGGAACAATCACTTCGTTTGCTTCTCGCCCAACTCCATCCATGCGTTGCGCAACACTTCTGAATTAACGGAGGGAGCATCCAATGACGACCGCAGTTCCAGCCCCTTTGTCCTGAATGTTGACAGTGGATGGGTGGTAGGGCCCAAACATCAACTGTTATTTTGGGTACCACCCGCTTCCCGACATTCATTATGGAGCCCGGGAACTTGCTTTGTGATACCCAGAGGTCTCGAGCTTGATTTGAGCCGCATGACACATGGACAACGTTGGAAAGAGTGTCGACAGGAGTGAGTCTCCTCAACACCCTTTTTGTTTCTTGCACTTACTAAAATTAATATTTGCAGACTTTAGTACCAACGATGCCTGCAGCAATAGATCCATTATGGAGATTTCACATACAATTAGATGGTAACGGTGTACAGTGGATCATACTTCGTGTTCTATTCCATACCCAGCAAATTTAGGATTGTCCATGTGAACGAAGTGAGTTGACGGTATGGCACTCATGATGTTAGTGCTAGTTTGTAAAAGCACATAACGACGAACAAGGCATGCCGATTCCATCAAAAATGCGGTTGCAAGTGCGCCATGGATTGTGTCAAAGTGATGCATAATGTCGGTACTTTCTCATGGCGGATCGAGAAGCTGAACAGAAGGACATTGTTGTTGCGGTCATCTGTAGTTGTTTAAGCTCCCGTTGCACCGAGTACATTCAAAGTGGGGATGGGACGAAACATGTAGTTCATTGCTATATAGTACAGCATATAATCGCGATATCTACGACAAGGGTGGTGAGATGAAAACTATGCGTATAAGGATGTTGTAGGCTGTGAGGTATGAAAAAATAGCTGGAGGAAAAAAGGCACTGGGCAAGAGCAAGCGAATGGGGGATGATATTGAGGCAATATGAAGCGTAGAAGTTCCACACGATAGAGGACATTGAATTGAGGGTGATATTAGACACAGGTGCACCAGGGTATCACAAAGGGAGCCCTGTCAAGGAGCTCTTCGATAGTCAGTTTCTGGAGACTCAGCAGGAAGAATCTAAGGACTACAATCGAGTTTCATAACTTTGTATTGAACTCGTGATAAATCTGTGACAATGTGGATCTTTGTACATGAGACTAGGAGATGTAAATTGTGACTCACGAAGCTGTTGAAAGGGCGTTCATAATACAGCTACTACGTGCGTCTAAGTCAACACACACAGGCCCGGAGTCATTGGTCGCAAATAGTAGTTATTGGGTGGTGCATATTGACAATTTCCGTAGCCCACTTTATCCTCTCCAGCGCAAAAATAGCAGGGTTCGGCGTAACGGTGTCTTCATTTCCGCTCCAAAGGTGTGTTAATCATTGTAGGAATGATCGCAGTTAGAGGAGAGAATACAGGGGTCTTGATGTCTGCGAAGTTTGACACGTCGTAGTTTGGGGGGAACTGACAATAATGTTGTGGAGTAAGAGGGTGGGCGGCGGCGTAGAGATATATGAATTGAGGATGCGTATATCACGTTCGGTGGGTGCGACGAGGACGGGGAGAAGGGTGAGAATTAAGAGATTCAAACGATGGAGCTCATAAACTGTTGATACTCGCGACAAAGCATCCTAGAACAGGCACCTCCAAAGATACATCTGATCATGAGGGATCACGAGGTCGATAGTTCTGAATAGGGCGTACTGTGTTCATGCGAGGAGGATATACACCATCATGATATTATCATTTCGCGGTTATGCAACCCAGATACAGGTGTGACATTTCCACCGGTCCATAATCTCATTCTGCACCAGTGTAATCATTGTCGTGTAAACTAGTTGGCACGAGCGATCGGGTGATGCGATATCAGGTTCCAGTGGAGCTTCGTCTTCAGAGAGGAATCAAGTTATTTGTTTGACCTTGTTTGTCAAGAACGAAGTTCCAACGATTATTATTTGTTGATGGGCCTTTTGTCAATGTCTTGCCTCCCAACACTGCGCCCGCTGCTCACTAGTCACTCCTCTCAATATCCATGTACGTACGTTCCGATTCAGTTCAATATACACCCGTTCGACAAGATCTTATCGACCACATACCCACCATCACGGAGTCAAGGTTACTCGTACGCCGGAATCTACTACGGGTGGAAAGATGCGAGCTATGACGACATGATATTCGAGACTGTCAACGCAAGCGCCCAGCATATAACACAGTCACTCGTCAATGATGGCCAGGACGTCACGAACGTTGCCGTGTACACGAGATTAGAGATAATGTATGGTGATAATGTACCTCGTTTGCAGGCCATCAAGAATGCTGTCGATCCGGATAATGTGATGGCATTGGCAGGCGGTTGGAGATTTTAGTCCTGATTTGAACACAGAAAGATATAGATATACATTCGTTTTTACCTATACTCAATTCCCACATCGGAATCTTTTACATGCAGTACTTACTATGTGCATCCAACAGTCGTTACGTTTCTTATCGGGTGATAACGAGTCAGTATTGGTCAATACCAACCAATTATCGTAGGTTGACACTGCCATTAATATGAGTCACAAAAAGCGCTGGCTGCACCTCTTCATTAAAAAATATATAGGTTGCCATAGAAAAGCAAAATACAATGCTCTTAACCTGTCAAACAGTCCGTAAAAGTACATGAGAAAGGAGAAAAATCTTGCGTGGTTTCAAAGGACCTTACGTCTGCCACGACGTCGGACGAGGACAACTAAACTGCAGCACCTCACAAGCACTTCATAGGAATATTCTCCCGTCCCATCAGTCGAACCTTGCGTTTGCGATCCTTGAGACCCATGTGCACCTGTTGCGTGACTTACGTCGAACTGTCGGCATTATTGCTGTTTGTACCTTGCATAGCTGCAGCCGCTTCTGCATCAGACTCAGTAGTCGTATCTCTGCAAATTGAATAGTATCAGAAGGGGAAAGTATTGCTGATGACCGGCGCTCACGTTTCATCGCGAGAAGGAGCAACACGCGACGACTTGGTGATTGTTACGGGGAGTGATTTGAAATTCCAACGGCGGCGGTCAAGTGGTACCGGTTGCAGCACATTGGCAGGTCGAGTTAAGGGCAGGAAACTGAATAGATTGCATTGACGACTCGGAAGGGGAGGTGAGGAGCTGCGCGACGAGGTGAGGTTTGTATCAGCACCTCAGAGTTCGTGTCCCTGTGTCAATGCCAGGCTCACAAGACCTCAGAAACAAAAGCAGACACTGACATATCTCTGAATCGCGAAGCCTCTGTTATTGGCAGGCTGTTTATTAAAGGCCAGACGCTTGTTCAAGATCTAATGATCGTGATGGATGAGAATTTGAGAGATAGCCAGACGGTGCTTGGCATGTGGCTGGACTTTGGGATGGCTATCCGAGGTGTAGTCGGCGCTGGTCTGAGTAGAGTTCCACCAATTGACGGCCGAGCTTGTGAAACAGCTGGGAGTATCGTACCTCGACGGGAAATGTCGTCAAGAAGGCCTGTTGCAGCAACAGTAGGGATGCGAGTGACCAGAGGCTGCAGCTGTAGATTCAATCTACAAGGACAAACAGGTCGGACAGCATCGATAAACCGAGCTGGGCTTGTTGCAGTGGTAAATGTGATCTGAAAGCGCTGATATACCTAAAACAAAACTTGATAAAATGTTTGGAGCAAACAGCACATACGTACCGGTTGACAGGTCGAGTCTGTTGTTCTCGGGTGCAGATAGCGAATATCAACAACAGCATCCCGATATACAGTTTTTAGAGGAAGACCATGGTCGGGTTGCCCAGAATTCATCCTCGAGTTTGTGATCGATGAGGAGAGTAAACCAATATCCTCTTGAAGGGTTATGCTTTTCAGTGTGATTCGTTATCCCTCAGTAATTATGCAAAGGGCCTACGAGGGCAATCTCTCGACGTCCTTACTATTAGTGCCGCATGCTGTCAAAATTCCATGCAATTTGAAGGCGGACAAAGACGAGATTTCCGGCGCAAGATTTCCTCGCGTCCAAGTAGAGGTCAACAATGCCACTCTGCCATCTGTAGCAGGGTCCTGAGAGGATGATGAGCTCGTAGGATGTGACTGGGAATATTTTGCTAGCGTATAGGCGAATTGAGCCAATCGCTAAGTTGTATGAATTTGCGGTTCGATATGCCACTGGTGTTTTTCAAAGTCCGTGATATAAGCCCTCGATCATGCACTATAGCAATGCACCCAGTACTTGCTATATAAATATCATAGAACTACTCGACCATCGTCCGCAACCAATACGCTTAACTTTAACTTTAAGCACTTATGGTGCCACCACCGAATTTTGAGCATTCGCGATATGGTCAGTCTCCGCCACTCCCGGGCCAATACGCTACATGAGTACATTATGTTTCCCTATCTGATCTAACAACCTCTCGTCATCTTCGGCATCAATGTCTGCACCCTTTAAATTTGACCAAGTCGCCAACACATGATAAAGCGCGACTTCTTCAGTTTCGCTCTATACTTCGTTCAGTCCGTCGTGGGCGTCTCTGGTACCTATTACTGTTTGCAACTCTCTTGACTGTCTTCACATGTGTTGCGATTGCGGCGACTATGACTCGGACTCCGACTTAACGGACCTGGGCACGGACTCACTGGAAGATAGTAGTAGTAGTAGCCAATGTAGCGGGGATAGCAGCCCGAGCGAGGCGCTCAGTGAAGACGGTGCAGGTGAGTATGGCGGAGAGACATAGTTACCACTTTCTTTTGTTTGTCTGCGCGAAATTGTTCACCAATTTTTACTTTAAAATTCCAGATAGACAACCCGTGACAAAGCGCGCCAGGACGGACAAAGGACCCGATACGGGAACAACATCAACAGCAAAAGGGTTCTGACAGAAGAAAGAAAACTCCTGGTCTCATTGTCACTGTGCCAACCGATATTCTTCTCGAGGTAAGTTAATAAGCATTGCTCATGCATCTTACTTATTTGTTCTCAACTCTGCTTCCAATCAGATCTTTGGTTTCTTGGAACCAATAGACCTTTTACATCTGTTTGGCACCAACAAGGCTTTCCGTATGGTTCTATCATCTAATAATGCAGTCTCAGTCTGGAAAGCTGCTCGTGTCAACCGTGGCGGTGTTCCCGACTGCCTACCTGGCATGTCTGAGGTGGAATGGGCTGACCTATTATTTGGTGGCTTTCACTGTCAAGTATGTCTGGTCTCCGTTTACATATTTTGTACTTTCATGACCACAAGCTCAGGAATGTGGCAGGAAGGGAATTTGGGAGATAGACTTCGGCATCAGGCGCAGAGTATGTCCCCGATGCCTCAATGAGAAGTGAGTACTACTTTATTATCGTGCCCTTATCTGGCCAACAATTCGTGAAGCCTAGTCTGTGACAGCGCCTTTCCATTCGAATTTCCTGAATGCGATCCGATCATCATGGATTTGATACCATTCAGTGATAGTGGGTGCCGTCTTACTATGACTTATCAGTATCTGATGTTCCTGCGCAGTTGGCAGAGATGATCATGATCATATCACTGATTGCAAGTTTTTGTGGTCAGATGACGTACTGAAAATGGCAAAAGAGCTGGAGGCGTACCTCAAACCAGGTGCTGAGCAAGCATTAGAAGGCTTCAAGCAATCACGCAAGAAATATGTTGATTCCGATATCGACGTAAGATTCCTACAGGTGGTTTTACTAAATCTAATGGCTTCGAAGCATATAGCAGTTTGTAACGCTTGGGCCGGCAAGGACTATGATCGTCAATTATCGCGTGCCCGTGAGCTTCGTAACCAAAATACAGAACTGTAAGTAAATTCCATCAACTCGTCATCTAATCACGTCTTGACTCCTTTATCCTAGGTTCCAAGCTAGACTGGTCGACCTCGGCCACAATGCTAAAGATGTGGAGCGCATGTTCGAGTGTCATCACTATGGCGTACTAGATGAGGAGCTTACCGATGCACGTCAGTGATCTACTTCATTTGAAAATATTTTGTCCTTACATTGTCGATTTCCAGGCTGGAAGCGTTTGATCCCAAAAGTCGAGCGTAAGCTTGCCGAATTGGAGGAAGAATGGCGCCTCGAGAACCAAAGAAAAGTATCGTCTGTCCGGGAGTCTCGCCTGTTGGCTATGTACCAGAAATACGTGCGGCCCTTGCCACAGGCTATCATACCTCCTCCCCAAGATTTCTTGAAGCTATGCGATGTTGCGGAATTTATCAAAAGCCCACCCACTGGCGACACAGAAAGCGATATTCAACCTTGTTATGCTTTCGCGGAAAGATTTCCCGAGTTTTGTGCTGAATATTTGCATAAAAGGAAGCTCGAGCTGACACGACTACTTGCCCTCTCCACCAATATACTGCAAGATACCACAACGCTACAAAGCCAAAGAATCGACACCCCTGATGACATGCTAATGCGTCTGGCGACCTCCGTTTTCCAATGCACTCACCCGCGCTCTTTCCCGTTGATTACATGGGACAAAGTGCAGTATCACGCTCACCAAAGTCACACAACGTCGACGTCGACATCTTGCACATTTTTGATCTCTCAGCGTGGGGTTGCTGCTGCACGTTCTTTGTTAGGCTTGATCGGTCTCGATGCCCAAACTACGACTGCAACTACAATGGACGACCTCCATTGTCGCTTTTTCTGCTCCAACTGTCCACCCAAGCCAGAGAAAGGAGGATCTTACCGGATAGCGATGAACTGGCGTCAGGGCGTTCGTCCTATGTTTGTAACTTTAACACTTATGCTTACTGTCTTTTAGGTCTTCCATTACGTCGACCAACAAGGTCCATCGCACAAAGAGCCTCGTTGGGAACTCTTGAGTACCGAACAACTTCAAGTCATCCAAAGTCGGTGTGCGCCCGAATATCCCGGAGCCACTCAGCGAGTGTGGCGTTGTAACAAGTGCGATGTATACCACGAAAATCCGACTACAAAGGCTGATGTGATTAATCATATAAAATCGTAAGCCATCACCTTTTCTGTTTTACTGTACCTTCTTTTGACGTGTAGTAGGCATAGAATCATCACTCCGACTGAAGGAATTGACTTCAGCTATGACCAAGGCGTCATCGAGAAACCGCCTCCAGCGATGAAGTTCTTCGTTACCCCTCAGACCAAGAAACCCTCAAAGTCAAGCACAACTCAGAAGTCTAAACCTCCTACCAAGTTGAAATATCTCTGTCAACATTGCAATGACTTAAACCGGTCCTTCATATTGGAAGGTGTCAAGCAGCACCTGAAAGTCAAGTAAATAAGCATTTTGTCAAATGGTCCAGATCCGCGACTTATTGATTTTTTTCTTCAGGCACAAGATCGATTCCCCGAGTGAAGGGCCAGACTTTCGCAAGATCAAATAATTCCACCGCACTTTAATTCTTCGTAGTCTCCTCTTCATCTTTCGCTCTATATATATGCAACCTTTTAACACATAACTCCAGCGGTTACGTACGCCGTTGCATCCCTCCCCTGATGTCTAAGTATATACCGAGCTCGGTCTTTGATCCACAGTACTTGATGCCAATCCGTAATCGATAGGTGGATATCTTAAATCCTTGAATATTTGACCACTCATCATTTCCGTATTTCTTATGAGGGTTGTTATTGATCATACCGTTCTGTGTGGGCCAGTCTCCCCTAGGCAGTTCTGAATCGAATGGAGATAAGTGTTCCTTCTCTACTATAACCAAATGTTATAGTTCCTGCGTGTCCAACGTCGTCAGTTTTTCACCTTTAATTCATTCCCCGAGTTCACGGTTTAAACATCGGCGCAACACCGAGCACTGCAAAATCCATGCTTATTGACATGTCCACTCATTTGAAGGAAAAACTAATGAGGTGCTCCTAGTCAATGTCCCTTTCCAGCGTCACCATATGCCGGCAACTTGAATTTTTGATTCCTCCGGGTAGGTCGTGGATCTATGGTGTCAGTCAGGGTGGGTACGGATCTTCTCAGCAATATCGACCTGGACTGGTTGAGCGAAGGTGGGTCCCACAATATCTGGTGCCTCGTTATGTTCTCCATGCATCACACCAAGGCTAAGATTGGCGATGAGAAGAAGAGGTGTCAAGGTCTTGGAGGTAGTGAGATTATAGTACAAAGAAGAAATATGAACTTGAAGTGCTGACGGCAAGCTGGACACCAACGTAATCTGCCATGACGCCAGCGCGGCTCCCGGAGAGGTGTAGAGCGCACCTTACCACGATGCTGCTGGTATAGATCGCACCGTACTGAGTGATAGTGTATATTGCAGGTTTGTAGGCATATGCGTCAAACCAAACGTATCTTTTCCCGCGCGCCAAGGACGATATGCGTTCCCAGACGCGAGACAAATAGTGAGAACGAAGTTGAACGTGAAACAAGCTTTTAACAAAGTCTCGAAATCTCGTGTAATGACGACACCGAGCCGCATGACCATAGCACAGGTCGCGATAGCAGTTGCTATGCATGAAAGTAATGTTGAACTGCCAGCCAACTCATGTGAACAGGCCCACAGAGGTTCCAGTTTCCAGAATTAGCTGGCGATCTAGACACACGTAAAAGCCACGACAATAGTGCTTACCATAACAATAGCAAGGATCAAGTTATGATCCCAAACTAAATAAAGCCTCCAGATCTGTTGTCGGGAGTGTTAGGTTCAACACCTCCACACGCAGGTAGTTACTACTCACGAGTAGTAAATGCAGAACAAGAACCTGAAAGAAGGCATAATAAAGTGCGATTTACGACAGAAATGTGATACCCACATTGAAAAGATACAGTCCCGTCATCATCACCAACAAGGTTATAACCCTGGCAAAGTACAAGGCACTTCCATCGGGGATAGATATTACCGCAGGATTTGTGAGGCCCTGCAGAGCATATAAAAGGGAAGGCTCGTTATTGTTCGACGAGAAATCTAACGACTATTGCATGTACATAGTAAGTACCGTATGTGAAATATTCTAGTGTAGATAAGTGGGTATCATAAGGTGAAAACGAATGTAAATCTGTCTTGTTCGAATGAGGACTAGAACTTCCAACCACCTGTCAATCCCATCACATTGTCCGGATCGACAGCCTTCTTGATGACTTGCAAACGAGATACGTTATCACCATACATTCTCTCCAAACTCGTGTTAGGAGGTGCGTTGTTCGGGTACACGGCAACGTTCGCGATATCTTGGCCACCATCTGTGAGTGCCTGTATCATATGCTTGGCACTTGCGTTGACAGCGTCGAACATTGTGTCATCAAGATCCGAGTCTGTCCAACCATAGTACACTTCGATGAACGAGTAACCTCGACTCCGTGACGGTGGGTATGCGGTCGGCGAATCCACATGGTCGTAGAGCGTAGACAAGTAGACGTCTATGTCATATGATACAATTCGAGCACTGGAGTTTGTTAATTCTTCGCCCCAGAACTGACAAATATTATATTCGTAAACGTTGCATCCAAATTAAAGGGAAAGAGTATTTACCAGTGTCTCATTTGCAATCATGTTCAACATAGGCACTGTAACCTCCTCCATTGCCACCCAATGGAACACGGATCTGTTCTCAAGTGAGTAGGGTAGATGCTTTTATGTTCCACACTAACTCACCTAAGCCCGGAAGTAAGATTCAAGGGAAGGGACTGGACGAGATTTACATAGGATCTGGTAGAAATGTCTTCTTCGATATGAGGAATCGACAAGAACTCGTCGAATATGCCCTCAGGGCGTGTTGGAGCATCATAAAAGAGGATACTCGATACTTCTGCCTGCAACGCAACACGTAAGTTATTCGCTGAGCAGTAAGCGTAGAATGACGATAGCTGACGTACCACTCCAGAGATATAGTTATATGTATTGTATATGGATGCCTTTGGGTCGCTAACATTTGCCGAATAATTGGCAATAGCTGAGCTTGCTGCTTCCCATTGGTCTTGCGCGTACGAGACACGTCCGCCCTACACATGAGATGATTGTCAGTGTACAGTTACCCAGATTTCGAGTCCTTACCCAGACTAGAGACTGAGGATATGTCTTGACAGTAACCCTCGTCACAATGCCCTGCTATTGTCAGTACGTTCGTCAACAAATCAATTGGAGCTACACACAAAGTTATTGAATCCCCCCTTGAAAATTCGTAGAAAGTTAAGAAATTTGACGTGATTAGACCACTGGGAGCTCACCCGCAGCGCAAAGAACAGATCTGGATTTGTAGAATTTGTGATATCAGTCACTGTCCCATTGGGCAAAACAAGTTCGAAGGCTACGACGTTGTCGAAGCCCAAACCATACTGATTAGTCAAATACGAATATCCTGGTGAATAGAGAAAATGAGCTTCATTCCCGTCGTGGGTCTTGGTAAAACCATACCTCCCCCCAAAGCAACGCCTCCGACTCCAATGCCAGTAACTTTTGCCCCTACGACAGTTACGTTATACTGCTCCAGTGCGACATAAACATCATCCCATAGTAAACCCGTGCCCACAGTTGCTGTTTGTGCGGTCGAATTGTAAACAACATCCGAAAAGGAATACATCGCAATTTGGACACCTGATGTCGAAGAGAAGCCAGGATTCGCGGCGTGTCCTCCACTTTTAATCTTCGTGACAGTCAGTCATCAAGATACAATGGAAGCCGAAGCCGTTGTTACTCACTCCAAATGGTGTCTGCGTCTGTCCCAAAATTCGAAGCTGATATGAAGGACACATCAAGAGGTGAGTGCTGAATTTGTTCGCCTCGCACATACCGCAATTCCAACGTCTTCAGTTGTTGCAGGCTCAAAGGAACATTGAGAGGCCTGAATACTAGACGCAGACCAGTGATAATTGTCCTTGGTATATTGACTCGAGCCTATAGAAATTTGGGTTCACTGCCACGAGGGACTTGACTGGAAATACTCACCGGTGTAATATACTACGGAGCTCGACGAGACATTCGCTGCGATCTGCTCACAAACGGTGCTTCGAACTTCAAGTTGGGTATTCCCTGTACAGGCTGCATCGAGAGATCCTGAAGAAGCATCGCGTACTGTGAGGCCAGAGAGGCCGGTAAGAAAGGAGAGTGAAAGGTCAGCAAATGCGACCATTATGAACTATCTTCGTCTGAATAAAATTTTGCAAACTGGCCATCGAAACCTTTCGAGTTGCTCTATTTAAGTGGGATGTTAGCCGAGTAATGAGTGACCTGTTACTGTTCCGGAATTGATCGGTTCCCAAAAGGGATGTTCAATTCTGTTGTCAATTAGACTCGTCTGACGTACGTCCTTTGAGAGTGGGAAATCATGGTTATATAAGCCAGGCGAGCCTAAGTTTGCACGAGGTTGTCTGAAAGCGCTCGTGTGCGTATACTTTTCACACCTGATATGCAGCCTTTAAAGTGCTGTTGGCAGTTCTTCTTGAGTTTTGGAACCGATCAATTCCAGAACGGTAACAGGTCACAGTAGCGAGGCCGAGTTTTTGAAAAACACGTACTGCAATCTCAGATGCAGCACATTGTAAGCGGAACCCTTTTGTTTGTCCGTCACTAAACCTAAATGGGACTCATGCTAAACCTTACGCGCAGTTTATATATGACGGTGTTTTCAAATCTGTTTTCGACGACGATAGAGTTGCTCGAAAACAGGTTTCGACCCTTTTCGACGCATGACTGAACTAACTTGTCAGACTGAGCGGCACCCTTGAAGTGACAAGGATTACCATTTACTTCACCAGGGACGTGCAACCCCGTCTAGTGATGTGCGCCAATCAGTTAGGCTTACAATGAGCTCATTTTCATCGATAGCTGTGTGCTATTTGACGTATGTGTTTATGCCATATTTATTCGGAAAAAGGGCACATTGGTTCGTGTCATTACTCGTTCAACTGGTATTTGCCGGCAAACACTTTTGGATCAGGATTATTCCTCTTTCATGCATCCACCGCTTTCCAATAGCGACAGTGCACAACATCCAGTATCAAACAATGATACAAACCAATTATCGTCTGTTGACACTGTCAATGCAAGTCGCAAAAACTTGAAGCGCTGGCTGTGCCTGAAAATTATCTGTTGTATAGATCCAACATCATCTCTCGACCATCGTATTCGGTTTGTCGTTCGATTGTATGATTGGCTGCAGCCCGAGTGTGAATTTTAGAATGTGAGTTTATCAGTAGTAATACGTGTACATGTCTTTTCGCTTCAATCATTCGAAATGAAGCTCAGGCTAAGTTCGGTAAGCTGGCTCCAGTCGACCTCCTCACTGGTAGTATCACCAAATTTCGCCACCTTCAAAGACGCCCTCACCTCCTACAAAATCAATATCTACGTCCGCCGCGGTGGTCCTCAACTTGCATGCAGAGGGTCACAAAGGCATGAGAATCACAGGACACAGCTTGATCTAACTCGGTCAACTTGGTGTGTTCGGGACGTGAATCAGAGGGAATGAAATACTGTCTTCTTTTCTGACTATAAGAGTGAAGTCTGCTGGTAGTGGAACTAGTACTTCAATAGAGTAGGATGTTTGACGTTAATAAAAGAATGGTATCAGGAGGGTCAATCATGAAGAACATCGGATTTATACATATCTACCTACTTCAAAAATATCTGGATTGCCACAGTCCAGCCACCTACCAAGTAGGTAATATGTACACAACAAGTAGGGGTCGCAGCAGGTGTGGTGCAGAACATGAGGGGAAGTTATCGAGCGACAATGAGAGTTTTAGTAAATAACTTCAGGACTCATGCGAGGGGGGACGACCACAACTGCAGAACAATCCGCAACACCGAACTTCGATATAAGAAATTGCTCCCGTCTCACCGCTCGAACCTTGCGTTCCTGTTGGTTGTCCCTGAGACACTTGTGTCCCCGACACAGCCTGAGGTTGACCTGGTTGCATTGACCTGCCAACCTCGCTGTTTGTACGTTGCATAGCTGCGGCCGCTTCGGCGTCAGTCTCAGGGGTAATACCATATCTCTGTAAATTTGTTGAGAGGGTCGAATATTGGTAGTGTCGAGCACTCACATCTTCATCGCGACAGGGAGCTACCTCAACGGTACGTCTAGAGATTCCTATAGGAAATGACCTGAAATTCCAACGCCGAGGCTCGAGCGGTACTGATTGTGGTGCATGTGCAGGTCGAGTGTTGAAACGCAGCGAGCCGAAAAAATTACGCCAACGAAGGCCAAACGATGATGGGTTTGCAGGAGGAGCTGCAGGATCAGGAGCGGGGTTGGTATCAGCGTCCCAGAAGTCTTTGCCCTGTACGAGTGTTAAAGCTACATGATCTGAGAAACGAAAGATTATACTGACGTATTTCGCCAAGCCTCTGCTGTTGGGCTGCTGCTTGGAAACCAAACTAGTAGTGTGCAAGACCTGACAAGACGAATGAGCAAATGATTAGGGTGTTCACAGCTGATTGACGCACATCTCTCGGTCGAGCTGCACGTCCCTAGTAAAGAAGTGAGATACAGCGCACAATAGAAGCACAAACGACTTGCCTTGAGCTTTCGCATTGGGCTTTGCATTACTCTCATCCGCATTCTGAGCAACAATCAGACCTGCTTAGAAAAGACGCAGAAAACACTACAAACACACTCACATCATCATTGCCTTGCTGTTTCAGAGCTGCCTCCAGGTTCCACAATAACTTTTGCATCTGATCCAGCTGCTGGCAAGATATTTTCCGTCAGGGGACACAGCAACAGCGCAGAGTTCGTCGTCGTGCAAGAGCGGGTTTCCGACTAGCTGATTCGTCTCGAGATCCCAGATGCGAACTGAGTAATCAATTGATGCGCTGACAAGATAGCTTTCATCATGGGAAAGACAGAGGGAGTGTACACCGTTGGTATGGCCCCGAAACACAAAGAGCCTCTTCCCATCAGTCGACCGCCATTTTCGGATGGTGTTATCAGATGACACGGAGAATATGTGTACACCATTCTTAGACCAACGCAACGACCTCACCAGGTTCTCATGTCCCTTGATCTCCACAAGGAGCTTGCCATCTTTTGACCACACACAGATCACATTGCCGTCCCCGCCACTTGCGAATTTGTCGCCTTATGGAGAGTATCTGATAGCGCAAAGCCTCCATTGGATGGTCTTTATCGGTGCTGCCATTTGTCGATCAGTATCCGGATTCCAGCGTGGGATGGTGCCATCATGTGATCCGCTTGCGATCTCCCGAGCGTTGAGAGACCAATCGAGGCAGTTCACAGAACTGTCATGCCCTTCCCATGGGTCGCCGACCGTCCTCTCTTCCTTTATATGCCATAGCCGTAGCTTGCCGTCAGCACATCCAGATACTGTTACTGTTTCGTCTGGAGATATTGCCATCGATGATACTGCCCCTCCGTCACTAACCCAAGGCTTTCCTACTGGTTCTCCGTCTCTCATCCATTGACGAATTGAACCATCGCTTGATGCGCTCATTATATTGCAACTGTCCAAACAGGAAAGGCTCAGAATGACTCTGGAATGACCTTCCATGACACATTCCGGCGTCAAGCTCTCTGGTGGACGTTCGGGCGCTGGTTTCTTCCACGATGTGGTCCTGGTATTGTGATTGACGAAGTAAGACCGACCGAGTGGTGAGATGTACCACTCGCATCCGGGAACGAGTTGTTTGTGATAATCTGTGCTTAACCTGAGTTCCTTGCTGCTAGTGGTACGTTCTTCACTGACCTAGTCGGAGCCCTGGTCGAGGTCGATTCCATGTATGCATCGCAAATGTGTCATCTTGATAGTACACTTTGTCGTCCAACATTCTGAACTCACGCCACAGCGGAGGGAGAGCATCATTCCCGCCTGTTTCTCGTTGAGCAGGTCAGTAGGTATTAACATGCGGTCACTCACCTTCCCAAAGTGCATCCTGGCGATGCTGTGCACCATAGCGTGGTGGATCCTTCTCCCCCGCGTAAGGTGCCTCAAGCACTGGTAAGTTCAACATCGTTCCTCGTTCCCCTTCTCTTCGTTTTGCTGATGTGCTTGACTCGCCCATGACACTGATGAAAGTTTTGAAAATCTGTTGTGTTTTGCAGACGGGTTGGCGGTGAGATAGAGCTCAACGGCACGGAAAGAGGGTGAGCAGAGATGGTGGAAGTGACAAAGAGACCTGCTGGACACTGCATTGCAGGCGCATTTTTCAGCTGCGTATCGACGGTTGTGCTTCGAATGTCGGGTTCTATAGATTCCATCAGGGAGATTCAAGATATGACAATTTCATTTGAGTAGTATGTAGACCAATGGTCACTGTTACGGTGACAGGCTGTAGTACGCGGCAGGCGCCTTACTTACACTTATATCACAGTTGCGATCAAATTCCGCGTTCACAGCGTCAATAGTCATGACACAAGGATCTATGAAAACATCGTAGATGCGAGGTATGCTTCTATACACGTCATGGATTCGGCGATAGGATAGATCACAGTGGCTGCGACAAACACAATTCTAGTACACCGCGTTCCCCTTCAAATAATTCGGTAGTGCTGTTAAGCGCATATAGTCAGTTCTCGGGTGTACATTTGACTGATTCAAACATACTGATTGTCTCGTCTCCATGTAATGTGTGTCAACGTCAACTTTGTTGAAATTCGTTTGCGAGATGCATTGGATGGCGTGGCATTGGGCAAGTGTACTCCTTTTCTGACACATCGAAGACAATGTCGCCAAGGTAATGGGCAGAAGTGGACTTCTGGATGAAAATGTCTATCATAGACACGACAAGGTCGATGAAGGTAGCGATATCCGTCCGTGATGCATGGTGGGCTGGAAGGTGACTTGGTTTGGCCTGGCGATGCTTTAGAAGGTCTACTCACGTCACTCTGGTCTGCCTCGGTAGTCATTATCAACTAGATGCTCATACTGAGAAGATGGTCGACCTGTCCGAGCGATGCGATTAAGATTAGCGGTGGTGCTGGAGTGCTCCTGAACGACGTGGTGATGGGCCAAGAGTGTTTTGCGATGGTACGATGTGGACTCAGTGCGTGACCGTACTGCAACGAGGTCGGTCTTAGTTTGATGGTTCTTACTCGTGGGTGGGGGTCGAAGATGACGTTGTTGACCCTTGAAACGCTGATGAGGAGAAAAAACAGTGGACTCGTTTTGACTAGGACCGGGTGCGAGGAATGCCTACAGTGATCGCACTTACAAATGAAATGTTGTCTGATCTGATCCACACCCTGACTCCTGTATCATGACGGTTGTAATGGGAACTGTCCCCGCGGTGATTAATGCTCCGCCGCACGGGTCAATGTAAGTGAACGCTCGAAGCTTCGATAGGGGAGTAGAAAGAAGGTGTGAATGGAGATGGGGCAATCTATAAATCTATAAAGTAGGATGCGACGGGTGGGAATCGTCTCGCCAGCTCGCGTGGCTTTCGCATAGATACGCTTAGATGCGCTTAGGAACGCTTAGGAGCGCTTAGGAGCGCTTAGACGCGCTTAGACACGCTTAGACACGCTTAGGGACGCTTAGATTCGCTTAAGAACGCTTAAGAACGCTTAGCTCGCTTAAACCTCTTTTGGGAATCTCGCGTGGCTTTCTCGTGTGGCCCGGTCACGGGTTTTCGAGCTCCGACTTAACACTGTTGCCCGTTCGAGTGCAGCACATGTCAATTTTTCATCAATTATTTATTGCACATGCTAGGATGCAGCCAAGGCCAGGAAGCCAAAAAGGAGCACAAAGTGCTCCGTTTGCTTCCTGTGCCAAAGGCACAATGGGTGTGAAGCTAGTCTATAAAGTAGGATGCAACGTGTGGGAATCGTCTTGCCAGCTCGCGTGGCTTTTGCATAGGTATGCTTAAGGACGGTTAAGAACACTTAAGGATGGTTAAGAATGCTTAAGGACGGTTAAGAACACTTAGAATCGCTTACCTCGCTTAATGCTTACTTTGGAAATCTTGCGTGGTTTTCTTGCATGAGCTCGCTAAACAGTGAGAAAAAAACTTGCAAATCGAGATCGAGAATCGAGAATTTGAGAGGCTAAATTCCACCAAGTACAAAAATGCTGCCAAATGCGATATAATGGACAGTAATCCACATGCCTACTGCACCGTGGGCATAATACGGACAAACAGAGTGGTTTTCCTACTATATGGGAACAGCATCGAGAATAACAAAAGCAAAATATTAGAAATTTGGTTATTTGGTTATGCAATTTGGTAACACAATTGATTACACAAATTACACAAATCACTACACAACTTGGCTGCTGCTTTTGATTAGAATTCTCAAGTTATATTGCCTTCCCTGCAGCCAAGTGTAATAAAGTGCAATACATACATTTTTGTGGGTTTCATTTCTTATCAACAATGATAGAAATTGACTTATAATTAATGAGGTCAGGCAACTCAATTATTGCACTTGCTAAACAACAGTTTGAATAACAAAGATGGATCAAAACATTCCTATACTGTGAGTTGCCAATTATATATTGCTATTGCTATGTGCAGGGTGCATCATGCTAATGCTTGCACATACTATTTAGACAACAACCACAGATTATGCCAGAAAGCAACCAGCAGTCACAACGTGAATGTGATAGACTTAACTGACTTCAAATGACCTCACCTACCAGACATAATCATCATCATGCTGCCAATAATAATCAGGACAGGCCTCTACCTCCTGCACCACAGCCAAATTTCATGGCAGCTAATGAGCCACAAGCAGGGCCTGTTCCACGACCTTTTGCTTGGCAACCTCCTGTATTTCCATATGGGTCACTGCCAGTTGACCAATATCCTGGCTTGCCACAAAATGCAATTGCACATGTGCTGCATGCTCATCATCCTCCTCCTGTTAATTGTCCTCCAAGTCCTCCTGTTAATTTTGATGTGCTCTTGAATGAGCAAACAAATGCAGCTGGAAATAATAGACTTCACCAGCATAATCTTTGCCGGCAGCAAGAGAGACAGGAGATAAGACAGGAGGCATGAGCAGAGCTTATGGCAGCTGGGATAGAGCCCCCACATGTGCCTCATATTCTGAATGAACCTGTTCAACCTGCACCTCCTGTGCCTCAACAGCAGCAGGAAGCCAAGTTGATGAACAATCCCCTTCATTTTGCGCCTAATCATGCACCACCTTTACATGCACTCCCTGAACCTGCTATGGAGAATGAGTGCATTAGACATGACTTGCTTCAAAGACAAGCATGGGAGGAATTTCATCGACAGCAGATTCAGCTACACTTGCAGCAACAATTGCAGCGGCAGGAAGCTGGCCAACAGCAGATGCAGTGGCAGATGCAGCAGCAATTCCAGCAGCAGGAAGTTGAGCGACTGCAGATACAACAGCACTTTCAGCAGCAGGAAGCTGAGCGACAGCAAATGCACCAGCATATGCAACAGCAAATGCAGCAGCAATTCCAGCAGCAGGAAGCTGAACAGATCCATAGACGGGATTAAGATGTTCAATGAGCAAGTCAACAGGAAGAGGTGCGCCAACAACACCAGGAGCAAAGGATTTGTGAGCAGGAGGAGCATCTTGAAGAGGCACTGTGTGAATATAATGATCCAATCTCTCAAGAAAACCATGAACAAGACAAGGAAAGAAGAAGAACTCAGGAACATGAACACCACCTGCAGCAAGAGGAAGAGGAGGAGCAGCATGTTAACCAGGCAGTTCCTGTCCCTGATGGAGGTTGACCATACACAGAGCCTATTGCCCTTCATACTCTTGGTCCTCTTAATGTAGAGTGCACAAACTGCCATGCAATGCACTTTCCATGTGAAAGATTGTCCAACTCCTCTCAACAAAACCCACACTTTGGAATGTGCTGCTTGCAGGGCCAAGTCAACCTTCCACCCTTTCCAGCATGGCCACCCGAGCTGCAGCAGGCATATATGGACTGAACTTTCATCTCAAAAATATGCCAGTATAATAGTGCTCTTGCATTCACATCAGTTGGCATCAATATCGAGGATCATGCTCTTCAAGGATCTGGCCCAAATGCTTTTCATATCCATGGATCTCTCCATCACCTCATGGGCAGTCTTATACCCCCAGAAGGCCTTCAGCCTTCATATGCACAACTCTACATCTATGACCCTGAGGAAGCCACAAACATCCGTGCCACCTGTCCTGGAAATGAAGGTCTTGACTGTTGCATCCTCAGAGAGCTCCATGATATGCTGTATCAAAGCCATCCCTATGCTCCTTTGTATAAGCAGGCCTATCAAGTCATGCAAGAGAAGCCTCCAGAGCAGCACACTGATGTTCGTGCACGCATCCATTTCCAGCAAGGCACAGATGGTCAAAGATATAATCTTCCCACTGCCAATGAAATTGCTGTGATTGTTCCTGGAGATGGATCTGAGGAGGTGTCTGACAAACATGATATTGTCTTGCGACTTCAAGGCGGTCAACTCCAGTGTGTCAGCCAACTCAGTCACACATACTCAACCCTGCATTATGTCCTTCTCTTTCCTTCTGGTGAAGAGGGCTGGCATCTTGACATCCCTCTTAACAATCAGGGTGGACATCAATGAGCAAAAAAAGTCACCCAGTTGCTCTATTATGCCTACCACCTTCACCCTCGCCTGGTTCGCATGGACCATAACAACATCTTTCGTGGTGGACAACTGTTCCAGCAGTATGTGGCTGATGCTTGGGCCTCCATAGAGCAGAGCAATTTGAACTGGATCAGGAACAACCAAAAGCGGCTGAGGGCGGACTGCTACTGAGGCTTAACAGATAATGTCCTTGATGATAGTGTGAATGATCTGGCTCAGACAGGTCACTCCATTATTCTTCCCTCCTCTCATACTGGGAGCCCTTGGTACATGCACCAGCTGCTTCAAGATTCCTTGGCCATTTGCCATGCCTGCAAGAAGCCTGATCTCTTCCTAACAATGACTGCCAATGGGAGTTGGCCTGAAATCACCGAGAATCTCCTTCCAGGTAATAATTCATATCTTATGCACTGTTTTTGACTTCAGCCTGACAACTTCTTATATAGGTCAGAGTGCTGTGGACCATCTGGACTTGGTGGCTTGTGTGTTCTATCAGAAGCAGCAGGCTCTGTTGAAGAAGGTTCATAAAGGCTACTATGGAAAGGTCGCAGGTTTGGTGTACACCATCGAATATCAAAAATGCGGTCTGCCCCATATGCACCTTCTCATCTTCCTGGAGCAAGAGGATAAGATACGGACTGCAGAACAAATCGATTCCTTCATCTCTGCTCAAATTCCTGACAGAAATGTCCATCCACAACTCTACGAGGCTGTGGAAAAATATATGTTGCATGGCCCTTGCAACCTGTAACGTTGCTTGGAGAATGGACAGTGCAAGAAACACTTTCCAAAGTCATTCTGTCCCCAGACCTTGATGAAGGATGATGGTTATCCAGAGTATGCAAGACCTGACAATGGTCGCACCGTCCAAAAGAATGACAATGTCTTC
This sequence comes from Suillus subaureus, assembly GCF_016647635.1. Taxonomy (NCBI): domain Eukaryota; kingdom Fungi; phylum Basidiomycota; class Agaricomycetes; order Boletales; family Suillaceae; genus Suillus; species Suillus subaureus. The sequence continues at coordinate 117,049 of NW_024538623.1, forward strand.
ACCAACAAAGATGTTATTCCTCACCCCCCAGAACTCCTGGTGGAATTCAACTGCCACATCAATCTGGAAGTCTGTGTCTCTATCAAATCTGTCAAATATATTCACAAGTACATCTACAAAGGAAATGACCCGGCTACTTTGGAGATGAGAGGAGCAGTGGATGAGGTCAAATCATATCTTGACTCCAGGTATATCAGCTCAACTGAGGCTGCATGGCGCATCTTTGAATTTTCAATGCATCTTGAATGGCCCTCTGTCTACCACTTGCCAGTCCACCTCCCAGATGAACATATGGTGTTCTATGATCCTGAGGATGATGCCCATGATGTTCTTGAGCATGCAGCAGCCAAAGAGACTTGCCTCACTGGATGGTTCAAAGCCAATGTCAATGAGAACTTTGTGGCAGCTGGAGCCCATGACCACCTCTATCAGGACTTTCCCTCAAAATTCATCTGGACCAAAAATGCATGGAAGATACGCCAGCATGGAATGGCCATTGGAAGGATGTATGCTGCTGCACCCAGCTCTGGAGAGCACTTCTACCTGAGATTGCTTTTGACTGTAGTGAAAGGTATGATGTCTGTGACAATTGTTATTGATCTAACTCACCATTTTTTAAGGGGCTACCTCCTATGAGCATCTTTGGACTGTTTGATGGGGTCATCTATGAGACTTTCAAGGAAGCATGTCAGCACAGGGGTCTGCTTGATGATGATAATGAATGGATCCAGTGCTTGCAGGATGCATCTCATATGTGCACTGGACATTGCATGCGCAATCTCTTTGCCATCATCTCATACATTGCAATCCCACAAGCCCTGATGACCTTTGGAACTGCTTCAAGGAAAATCTCTGTGATGATCTATGCCACCAGCCTCACCCATGTTCCATTCAGCATACCTGACCCTGCAGAGGAGGAGGTCCATGACTATGGTCTCTATCTCATTGATGGTGTGCTTCGCAAAAATGGACAGGTCTTTGGAAGCAATCCCTCACATGCCTGTTTCTCAAATGGCAGCAAGATGGGGGGCCATGGAGGGCAATCAGCTCATTGCTGAGCAGCTTCAGTATAATCCACAGGAACTTCAGCAGATAGTGGATGTAGGAGTCCCTTTGCTCAATATCAAGCAGAGGGTGGTCTTTGATGCTGTGGTACATGATGCAATGCATTACAATGAGGAAAGACCTGGACATGCATACTTTGTCCACAGTGCAGGCAGATGTGGCAAGACATATCTCTGCAAGCTCATTGCTTCAAAACTCATGTGCTGAAGGCAAGATTGTCCTTTGTGTGGCCTCCTCTGGAATCGCTTCCCTCCTCCTACCAGGTAGACATACAGCTCATTCACGATTCAAAGTTCCCATCCCCATTCATGAGGACAGCTCATGCAACATAAAGAAAGGAGATGTTGTCCATGAGCTTCTCAAGGCCACCTCTCTCATCATCTGCGATGAAATTCCTATGCTTTACCACCATATTCTGGAATGCCTCGACTGCACATTATGTGATCTTCTGAATGTTGATGCTGATTTTGGAGGAATAACAATACTCTTTGGAGGAGACTTCAGACAGACCCTGCTGGTGGTGCCTCATGGATCCAGGGAGCAGATAGTGGGTGCCACATTTTGCAGATCTCACATCTGGCCAAACATTCACATCTTCCATCTTAAGAGAAATATGTGGCTTGGTCAAGATCCCACTTCTGATGAATTTGCAAAGTGGCTCCTTGAGATTGGAGCTGGCAAGGGCACAGATGGAGATGGAACCGTGACCCTCCCTATTCACATGCGCTGCACCAACAATGATGTCCAATCTCTCATTGATGTCCTATACTCTCCAGTTCTGCACCCTGGCCATCCTCCTGTGAATGACTCCTTCTTCCTGGAATGTACCATCCTCTCCGCAAAGAATACTGATGTGGATGAAATCAACACCACCATTCTTGATTCATTCCCTGGAGATAAAGCAGTCTTTACCAGTGCAGACTCAGTCACTGAGAGGGACTATGACTACATTCCCATAGAGTTCCTCCACACCCTCACCCCATCAGGCTTCCCATTGTACAAGTTGGAGGTCAAAGCAGGTGTTCCTCTGATGCTCTTGTGCAACTTAAACCCCTCTGAAGGCCTCTATAATGGAACCTGTATGATCCTCCTGTCTTGGACCACATGTGTCCTCAAGTGTCACATTCTTAGGGATGGTGTTAAGAACCATGCTCAAAGGAGAGAGAGACTGACTCAGAGGGGCTTGGCCTCAGCTTGTATGCTGTGCCCCTTATCTGAGTATGTGCCCTTCATTTCAGAGGAAGTCTGATGATGGTCCGGAGGACTTCTGGAGGCTGGCTACTCTGGTGGAGAGTGCGGAAGGACTTCTGGAGGAGCGTGGGAAACGTCTGGAGGAGTGCAGGAGAGTTCCAGAGGAATGCAGGAAGTGCTCAGGAGAGTTCCCATGGCAAGGTAATACTTCTACAGGAAAACAGGATGGAAGGATAGGAGGTCTAGAGGACAGGAGGACAAGATGTCCAGAGGTCTGGAGTATGGAGGACAGGAGGTCCAGAGGTACAGAGGGCGGAATGTCTGAAGGACAGGATGCCCAGAGGTATGAGGGACAGGAGGTCCAGAGGTACAGAAGACAGGAGGTCCGGAGGTACAGAAGACAGGAGGTCCAGAGGTCCAGAAGGAATAGGGGCTACATTGGACAAAGTCTGATGCAGAAGCAAACAGAGGTAGACTACCCTAAGGTAGAGTCAGAGGGACAGGAAGTGGACCTAAGTCTGGAAAGAGGGTAAGTGCCGGAAAGGCAAGACTCCAGCCTAGGGAAGCAATCCCTAGACTTGGGACAGAGACATAGGGGACAAATCCGAAGGTCCAGAATTCTGGCCTAGGGAATCCATCCCTAGGCCTTATGGAAAAGGACAAACTCAGATGGACTGAAGTCTGGAAGAAGATTGGGCAAGTCTAAGGTGATATTCAGACTGGGGACTCTACTGTAGTTGTACAGGGGTTATATACTAGAGGCTATCTGAGAGGATCAGTAAGCAAAGGAGTAAGGCTATGTACGAGCATGCAGAAACACATTGGTAAGTAAGACAGAACATAACTAAATGAACTTGGAGATGAAACTAGTACAAGGATCAATCAGCAAGATGGAAACAGAGATAACCAAGAACTGGAAAGGCGGAGATGCCTAAATGGGGATAGGTGCAGGACCTTGGATGGAGGGTGGGAATAGGTCCGGAGATCTGGGGATCTGGAAGGCAGGGTGGAAACAGGACTGAGATATGTGAGGTGGTGGATGTAGTCTGGAATCCAAGAGGAGGTAAAGTCCGGATGTCTTGCTGGACGGAATGTGCGTAGGGTGGACAGGATAGGGGATCCAGGAATGAGTTGGATATGGGGTCCAGAAATAGGTCCAGAAAGTGCAGGAATATGATGGGATCTATGTCTGGCATATGGGATATGACAGATGGTGTTGATGAAGCTCACCAAAATGATCAAGACACAGTCCTGATCCCTCGCATGACCCTGGATGCCACTTCTGAGGACAACCCTATTCCTCTCAAGTGTCAACAAGGCACAAGGTCAAAGTGTCAAGTGGGTTGGACTCAATTTGCAGACTCCTGTCTTCAGTCATGGACAGCTATATGTGGCTTTGTCTCGGTGCACTCACCCAGAGAGAGTGTATGCTATCTTTCCAGAGCATGAAGAAGGCTCAAAACAACAAATGTAGTGTATAAAGAAGTGCTTAGAGGCCTTACAGATCCTATCGATGATTGATGTACATAGAATTGTACTTTTATATAGAGAACTGACTGATGTGATGTATTATGTACTTTTATGTGGTGTAGTAGATTGTACTTTTAGCTGCTCAAAAATGTAGTTTTCAAGTTTTCAAAATTCCACTATGATTGTTAGTAATGAGTAAGTCAAGGTGCTGCAGGCACCTCCCAAAGGAGTGCGAAGCACTCCTTTGCCTTCCTGTGCCAAAGGCACAGTGAGTATTAGGATGAAGCCAAGGCCAGGAAGCTAAAAAGGAGCGCGAAGTGCTCCTTTTGCTTCCTGTGCCGAAGGCACAACAGGTGGTGGACTAGTAGAGAAGAAAATGATGATGGAAGAGAAGAAGAAGACGAGGACGAAGAACCAATAGAAGAATCAGAATCAGAATCAGAAGACGAAGAAGCAGAGACAGCAGAAGATAGAAGATCAGAGAATGGAAGATAGAAGGCAGTGTCGAGGGCGGCACCAATTGTTTTTAGGGGGGTGCATGGACTAGGGGTCCAAAGCATGAACCAGAGACCTAGCTCTGTGGAGATCTCCAGAGCTTAGTCAGACATGTAGACAACCAAGTCGGTTCTTGTAGTAGCACATCATCATCACGCTTATCAGAGTCCTTGGTTCATCACTTCGGCACTACTACACCGGTCACCGAATCTGACTATCTCTCCTGCATGAGTGCATGAATATCGTGGT